>NC_088710.1:33592435-33913269 GCF_963576615.1 Watersipora subatra | reverse complement strand
AAGTACTTGAACAGCTACTAGTTTTTAAGCATGACAATACTCCAATAGAAAACGTTGTATGAAAAAGTACATTGAAAATAAAATTATTGATCAATTGAGTCTCACAAACCCATCATTAAAAAGCTGATGAGCTCAGCTGTAATTCACTATAGTATAAGTAACAGATGATGGGCATCATTTCTGGGTACTAACCTTCACAGCTAAATTTCATGTTAGGGAATTCATCTACATTGAGAACAACAGAACAATCTAAAGGAGGCCCATCATCATCTAGCTTGAGGAAAAAAGGAACTATGCAACTCTGAGACATTTGGAATGTGACTGATCTCTGAATTAGAAAGTTCTTTCAAGTTCCCAAAGTCAGTCCATCCTAGATTAAATATGTGAGAAGAGCAAATAAATGCAAGCATGCAGGCAAATATAATCTATTATGCTCTGTGTAGCCAAGATATATCTTTGATTTTCTAGAATTCATCAGCAGGTGTGATAAAAAGTCAGAAACCCTGCAATAACTACATTTAAAAAAAACATTTTATCTCTTTTACTGGGTAAGTTTCTATTAATTGACTGATTTAATACTTAGACTGCTGGATGTACCAACTGAAAATTAGAATAGTAGTTTTTAATCTACAAGGTTAGTAGGGAGGTGCTAGTAGTCAGATAAACAAGCAAATAGTTATAATAAACTAGTGAATCTTATGAATGTTAAGTGTAAATTGTATGTGAATAGAGCATACACAATTTAATAAATTCAATAAACAAACAGTTTAGGTGAAGTCTGTTGAAGATTGTTGAATAACTTTGAGTACGAGTTATAACTGTTGAGTATATTTCATGATGTTGTATTTAACCGAAGTCTGAATGAATTACATCTCATAAGCTATATTATCTCCATATAGAGTATACAGCAATATATCAAATGTTTTATCTTATAAGAAAAATATTTATCATGAAATGATAAATGAATACACAAATTTATATTAAAGAAGGTCTGAAACTCCAAAGTCTGAGAAAGCAGTTAGCTTAAAATACTAGCGAAGTTTCCATAAAATGATTTTCTAAAGTTTCGCAGTTGTCTCAAATTGCAAGGCGTTCTAATTAATTATTACTTCACTGAACAAAACCTCAACTGATGCGTTCTTGATCTTGTGAATCCACTTACATGTACATATTAAAAAAGATAATAAAAGTGGTAGGGTGAAATAAAGCGGTGTTTAAAATATACAGTAACATATATTAAATGCTATCTACTTATTAGGATAAGTCGATGAATGACTCGTAAAACCTGATGAAATGAAAACTTATTTAGAAAAATAACAAATACATAACTTAAAGTTTGTTCAAATAATTGTTTATATAGAGGCATAGCCAACATAAATATTATTAGCCCGATAGGAAGTTTATAAACACTTATGAGGTTAACTGATAGTTCTGTACAAATAGAAAACAACAAACTAGTTTACATAGTCACCAGCCCACTTCTTCTGAACCAAGGTATAATTTAGTACATGTACTTGATCAAATATACTAAAAGTATTTGATGGAGTACATATACTAAATTATAACCTTGATCCAGAAAGAATGCTTTAGACCAACGCAGCAATTTGTGTGTAAACTATATAAAATGTATGTAAGTAAAGCATATGCAACACATCAACATCCCTTTTACCAACCTCCTGAGCAGGCTTGTACAATGATGAGCTTGGGTTTACCAGCCATTGCAGGAAATCTCCTTGGAGACAAGCTGTCTCTGATAGAAACCAATGAGAAAGGTTCTTTCTGTTCCATGGCTCATGATGATTAGTATAAAAATTCCTAGCTTGCTTTGCTCTTTCCTTTTTGTTTCCTTTTGTATTTATTTTAGTATTTCCTATTAACAGGTTTACAAAAAGTTAATGATGAATTAAAATGCTTTTAGGTTCTATCTCCTATGGAATTGCTGTATTAGTCTAACCTAGGCTATAGAATATTTGGATACAGCACCGTTCCAATGTAGACTATAAAATTGTTCAGATATAGCACTATTCTGACCCAGACTATTGAATACTGAAATACGGCACTAGTCTAACCTAAACTATGGAATACTGAGATACAGCACTAGTTTAACCTAGACTATGGAATATTAAAATACAGTACTAGTCTAACCTAGACTATGGAATATTGAGATACAGTACTAGTCTAACCTAGACTATGGAATATTGAGATACAGTACTAGTCTAACCTAGAATATGGAATTTTGAGATACAGTACTAGTCTAACCTAGACTATGGAATATTGAGATACAGTACTAGTCTAACTTAGAATATTGTTGTAGAATGTGATCCACTGAGAGCTGAGCCAGGGCTGAGCTAAGCCGAGCCGGGCTGTGCTCAGTCAGGCAGAATAACGAGGTGAGAGTTAAGCCAGTCAGAGCCAAGCCGAGTCGAGTCGAGCTGAGTAAAGCCAAGCCAAGCCGGGTCAAGCCCAGCCAAGTAGAACAAGGGGCAGGGCCTACCCAGTATATAAGCCTGAACATTTGTGCTAGGGAGCAGAGCTGTTCTGGGCCTGTTCATTGCCTGTGCTTGATTGTTCTTGTACTCTTATGAACTAAGCAGAAATATATGTATAAACTCATGCACCGAGTTTTGTACTAGTGGAGGAAAGTAAGGGTGGCACAAAACCTTTCCACCGGTGGCAGTGGTGGGATAAGACGATCCCAAAAACTCCACCACGAGACTTGTACTGGATTTCTGGATGGATTCTCTGGTGCCTTAAAAGCGGCAGTAGAAAGAAACCCAGATGACATGGAATAGGGCCTGTCTGAATAACAGCAGCGCTGCTATTCAGGCAGGCGTAACACCCTACCTGCAGCAGCAGACTCAGTAAATGAACTGCTCTAGGAAAGAAGCAGAAACCTACTGAAAACTGCCATGACCTGCCTGAAAAACAGCAGCACTGCTCCTACTAGAGGAACTTCCTGGCAACAGGAAGAAACCCAGAGAGGGCTGTGTAAAACCCTGCAGCAACAGACCCAGTAGATGCACTGCTCTAGGAGCAGAAACCTACTGAAGGCTCCGTCAGGCCTTGCCTGAAAAAGCAGCACTGCTCCTACTAGAAGAACTTCCTGGCAACAGGAAGAAAACCCAGAAAAGAGCTGAGGGCCGCAGACTCAATAGAATTACTGCTCTAGGACAGGAGCAGAAACTACTGAAAGCCCCAAACATGGCCAATAGAAGGGCACGAAGTGCCGATCCGAGACCCGACCAACTAGTCAAAGCACTAGAACGGGTGCTATTAATGCCAAAGGCTCAGAAACCGGCACCGCGCCTCAAGACTCCCCAGTACACAGAAAAGGGGGATGTAGAGTATTTTATTGCTTGCTTTCTGGAGGTAGCCGACGCCAACCAGTGGACGAAAGGAGCAACACTGCTGCCCATCCGAGAAGCACTGGGTGAACACGCCGAGGACTGTGGACGGGCCGAAGACCAGGAGGCCATTTTCAATGCCCTCTAGGCAAGATTCGAGCTATCCATCAGACAGGCACTAAACCAGCTTAACGCCCTTAGACAAGAGAAAGGAATGTCACTCCAGGAGTGTACCATGCCTTACGTTAAAAAGCTGAGAGGCCATAAATGTAGTTTATATAGTAGATTTTATTGATAATAAATTTTATCAACACAACTGCATTACTGCTGCACAGTTTGTATATACCATGTCAAAACACAGGCTATAGACGGAGAACTGGTGAGTCATGATTAGTGTTTTAAGCATGTAGAAGTCTCAATTCAATAAATGTTGGCGATAGCTTAGCAGTGCAATAGCAAAATACTTTCTAGAATTTCTTAAAATATGTAAAACTTTTCAATACTGCCAGTTTGAAAAACTTCAGTTTGCCTAGCAATGTCAATTTCATTATCAGTTCTATGTACAAAATTAGGACAACTCCGATTTGAGGTGTTTGAGACTGATGCATTGTAGACTAGCTGTAAAACATTTTGTATATTTCCATTGTTCTCTCCAACATTATTGACATGTACGACTGCATATGTGTATGCAGTCTGATCAGCACAAAAACTTCAGTAGATTGCATACTTGGAGTTGTTTTACAGTATGAAAGACAATTCTCAATAAAACTTGCTTTACGTAAATCTGTTCCCAAACACGGGTAATGCAGCTAAATAGGATATATAATCCCTTTCTGAAAAAAGCTTGAGTACTTGAGGCACAAATGTTGGAGCTGTTTTTACTTTAATGTAAGCAAAATGCTATTGTCAAAGTATGGAGAATAAAACATTCAATAATAGCCATGTTGAGCTGTAAAATGTCATTATTAAAATATAAAACACCTCTCCTTCATCTGCTCTACACAAAGCTACTCATGATAAGAATGTATATTTTATGGTTTGCCATATTCACTCAGATTTTCTAGACTATCAGGAGCATATTTGATACTTTCATGAACTACCAAAATAGTGGTAATAATCATTATAGAGAAGACTATATTCCTTTTTCTTCTAACAATAAATGCTCTCATGTAGCTCTTATAGAAACTTATATTAAATATGAATATAACTACTGGTCATCTGCCAGCTTCTAAATAAATTACATTGAAGGCTCTGTAGAAGGTAGCGGCAGATTTAAAAAGTATGAAAGAATAGATGAGCTTCACTGCTTGACAGATTATCAGAGTAGGAGTTGTACCCTTTTGAGGGAGAAGAATGTAGCTGAGAGCATTCAAAAGGACAGCGTTAAAATCTTCGTTTTTCCCTTTTCACTCATTACAGAGTGAAGTTGTTACAACATATCATTAAATATGCCAGAGTACCTTGTCTTCATTGTTGTAGAGAGCTTTCACTGTATTTTTGTCTGACCGGATCTGGTCTTATGATGATATCAGCAGGTGATTTCTCATCACAATACCGTTTTCTTTCAACATCAGACAAATCACTGTCTTCGTCTAGGGCTGTGACTGGCAGAGGAGAGAGGCCTTCATCGGCACCTGAATCTACTAACGACAGCCTAAAGTTAGTAAGGATTGCACTCAAAACTTCTACTATATGAACAACAAGAGCAACTGACAAGGGAGTAACTAGCAGGAGAGCAACTAGCAAGAAAACAACTAGCAAAAGAGCAATTAGCAAGAAAGCAACTATCAAGACAAGAACTAGCAAAGGAACAACTAGCAAAAAAGTGGTTTATTTACTTTAAATACATTCATATACCCATAACGAACAGAATGTCTTAAGAGACCTTTCAAATTGTGCAAATGCTCAACATCAGTAGAACTGGCCTGGTAAGACTTCACTGTTTTTAAATATTTATCAAGCTTTGTGATTTCCGTGGCGGTGAGTTAGAAGTCTACAATAAGAAATGGAATGCCTACAATGAGAAATTAAAAGCCTACAAGGAAAAATTGTAAGTATATAAAAGTAGTGTTTTATTTTAACTGGTATATAGATTAGTATATATTATGCTTAGGATTTACTTGAAGAAATCAAAGAGAGTAATTATTTCTACTTAGTAATGAACTGTTAATTACAAATTACATATAATCTACCTGAGCACCAGGTGTGAGCTAACAGAAATAATGTAACTGCGCACCAGGTGTGAGCTAACAGAAATAATGTAACTGTGCACCAGGTGTGAGCTAACTGGAATAGTATAACTGCGCACCAGGTGTGAGCTAACAGAAATAATGTAACTGCGCACCAGGTGTGAGCTAACAGAAATAATGTAACTGTGCACCAGGTGTGAGCTAACTGGAATAGTATAACTGCGCACCAGGTGTGAGCTAACAGAAATAATGTAACTGTGCACCAGGTGTGAGCTAACTGGAATAATGTAACTGTGCACCAGGTGTGAGCTAACTGGAATAGTATAACTGCGCACCAGGTGTGAGCTAACAGAAATAATGTAACTGCGCACCAGGTGTGAGCTAACAGAAATAATGTAACTGTGCACCAGGTGTGAGCTAACTGGAATAGTATAACTGCGCACCAGGTGTGAGCTAACAGAAATAATGTAACTGTGCACCAGGTGTGAGCTAACTGAAATAGTATAACTGCGCACCAGGTGTGAGCTAACAGAAATAATGTAACTGTGCACCAGGTGTGAGCTAACTGGAATAGTATAACTGCGCACCAGGTGTGAGCTAACAGAAATAATGTAACTGTGCACCAGGTGTGAGCTAACTGGAATAGTATAACTGCGCACCAGGTGTGAGCTAACAGAAATAATGTAACTGTGCACCAGGTGTGAGCTAACTGGAATAGTATAACTGCGCACCAGGTGTGAGCTAACAGAAATAATGTAACTGTGCACCCAATGTGAGTCAAAAGAAATAATTTAACTGTGCACCAGGTGTGAGTTAATATAGAAATAATGTAAGTTACCACCAGATGTGAATTAATAGAAATAATGTAACTGAGCTCCAGGCGCGAGTTAATAGAAATAGTGTAACTCCATGAATACTAGGTGTGAGTTAACATAAGTCAGGCAAAATAATGACTTACAATTAAAAATCGACTTACATGAAAGCCTCAATGGTGTAGGTACCTTTACAGAAGAAGGTGAATCCCTTTTGCAGAGGACTGGCTCTTCACCCGAAACAAAGAAGTTTTGAGTTTAGTTTCTTCCCTGTTCGCTTCACATGTAGGATAAAACCATCTTGGGTAAACTTGAGTATCTGGCTTTTGATTCGCAGTAAACAGGCAGTGAGAACAGTAGCTGTGGAATGCTACAGGAAAATTATAAAAGCTAAAATAATATTTTAATCGTATAAACCTAAATTATATTCTCTGCAGTACATTTTAATGAACAAAAATGATTTCATGAAATAATAGAAACTTTAGACATATTACCTTTGATTTATTTGTTATGACTGAATTCTGATGAGTTGAAGTATGTGAAGGGATGCAATGACACAAATTTATTTCAAAGTTTGCGATTGGCATGCATTATAGCATGGCATCATTTTGTGGTTATATTTAAGAAAAATGAAAACCACTCACTGTGAGTCACTTTAAAATTTTAACGTTATATAAGATGAGTGTACACTAAACACCTGACTAAACCTTGAGTCCACTGAAGTCGGTTGGTGCAATCCTAATAAAACTCATTCCAGGCAATTACTATAAAGTATTTATTTTAATATAAAACCAGTTTTCCAGAAATAAGCCAATCAGAACCTTGTGATTTTCTATATTTGTATTTAAAATTTTAAACTTAGATGATCAAAGATTATCTTTACTGAAACAAGCCTAGTTAATACAGCATCAGTACAACCTATGTCTATATTATCAGCATTATCACTGCTGTGTCATCACCACCACTCTTCAATAGCGGTGAAAAAGTCAACACCATTACTGGTCTGCACAGTTTTTGTACACTGAAAAGACAACTCCCTCTTTTGCTACTCAGTCTTTCATAAGCTGAAAGGAGCCTTTACCAGGTTAACATGTTAGCCTGGAGTTACCCAAAGCTTGCGCAGTTGATAACCATCAGATGCTACAGCCAGACTTCCTGCCCTGCAATTACTAAATAGCCACCATATGCTATGACCTGATTATCTAGCAATCTTACTAATGGCAAAGGTCATGTTTAAAACCACTGACAATGTTGTACACCTGACTTCATTGAACAGCTACAGTGGCTAAAATATTTATCTAATATAAAGATGGGTTAATAATTAAAAAGACTCAGGGTAGACCTGCTATAACTAAAACTTTTTATTCATTTTGTTGAATATTTTAATAACACTTGACACAAATCTTTGGTGAAAAATTGTGTGTCAAGTGAAAGTTGCGTGTCAGCCTACTGATTATAGGATTCATATAAGGTGATAAAAACTAAATTTTGCTATGAAGAATAACTCAATTAATAACAAATTAGTTTTACAAAATCTTTTTACAAAATACTTACTATATATAGCCACTCCACATAATTTACATTGCCAAACTAAACACAAAACACAAATGTTTATCAAATTGGGTGAGTACAGAAATTTGTATTAGAGAGGAACTGAAAATCGACATAAAGAAAACTCGTTGCAACCTTGGTTGAATAATTATAAAAACTAAATGCCATAAAACTTCTATTAACCAACATAAATGTTTTGTGCAATGTACATATATTTACTGAGAGCTAGAATAAGACAGCAGAAGTAATAATAATAATAATAATGATATGTATTTATGGCTACCATATCACATGGTATGTAAGATACTAAAGATAATAAAAGCATAATAATAATATAAATGATATGTATTCATAACTACCATATCACATGGTATGGAAGATACTAAAGTAAATAAATAAATAGTAATAATCATAGTAAGACAAACTAGTCATTAACACGAGTGAATAAAACAATAGAAAACACTCACAAGTTCACGCAATTTTACAAAAGTAGCACACAAAATAAAATGTGTTAGAAAACTAATGTAGATTGGTATTTTAAGGATACACAACATTTTTAATAGCTACCAATATAGAGCAAGTCTTGTTGAGCCTTAAAATATCTCAGAGTGGTTACATTTTCACAGAGTAAGAATTCTAAGATATTTCGAAATCAGTGTAATATTTTGATAACACGACTTTCATGTTATCTCGGGTTAGTCTATCCAGGGGTTAACAGAGAACATTTAACTCTACATTTGATTGTGGAAAGAAGGGACATATACACATACATGTACAAGTATATTTATTCTGCTGGTTCTAAAAATGCTGAGTTTATTTTATAAAATTCGACAACTACTGATTATGAATCTTTTATATTATTAATAAACAATAATTTGTCATACAATCACATTAATGCATTTGATGATTGAAAATCATGATTGCATAAGAAATCATGATGCGCAACTATTATAAGTACACTTGTTTTAGGCTGGAACTTCCACCAACTTTACTGATTTGTCAGCGTAAGATCAATAAAGAACTTTTTGATAGCTGTGATTCCTTGTTCACAAACACTGTATGGCGGTTCTTGCAAGTTTTTACACCCTTCACAGTCGAGACTAACAAGATTCCTCATCTGTAAGACTGCACTCTCTATTTTCAGCAGATCCTTATTGTAGCTCAGTTTTAGAGACTCCAGATTTTCTAGCTCGTAGATCCACAAAGGGAGAAACTGGATTTTGTTGTCAGGTATGTAGAAGATTCTCAAAGACTGAAGATTGTGGCAACTAAAATAGTATTTTAAGCTTTTAAACCAAAATGATTTTTTCATCAGTATTTGTTTATGAACGAAAATGATTTCATGGCATACAGTAATTGAAACTCAGAATGTATCATCTTAGACTTATTTGTCATGACTATATGTTGATGGGTTGAAATCCGTGAAGTGATGCAATGATACAAGACTTTTAGCTAGAAAATAAAGTAACATCAAAGGCTAAGTGTCAGTCTCTATTTGCTTCTAATTATGTTATTAAAATGCATTAAAGCATGGCATCATTTTGTGGTGATACTTTTAGAAAATTGAAAATCACACCACTGTAAGCCAATTTATAATTTTAACGTTATATAAGATATAAATGTATAGGTTCACTAAACACCCGACAAAACCTCGAGCCTGCTGAAGTTGATTAGTACAGTTCTGATAAAACTTAATACAAGGAACTACTACAAAGTATTCACCAGTTACCAGTAAAACCAGTTTTTCCGAAATGAATCAATCAGCTTTTTATGGTTTTTTATATTTCTATTTAAAAATGTAAACTTGGATGATCGAAAACTATATTTACTAAAACAAGGCTAGTTGATACAGCATCAGTAAAACTTCTGTCTATACTATCAGTAATGTCCCTAATGTGTCACCACCACTACTCTTCAATATCAGTGGAAACTTCATCATCATTACTGCTTTTCGCGGTGTTTGCACACTGAAAAGACAACTCCCTCTTTTCCGACTCAGTCTGTCATAAGCTGAAATGAGCTTTTTCAAGGTTAACCTGCTAGCCTAGAGCCACCCAGGGCTTGTGCAGTTTGTAATCATCAGATGATATAGCTACTACCTGCCCTACAATTACTAGGCAGCTACCATATACTATGACCTGATTATCTGGCAACCTTACTAATGGTAGAGGTCGTGTTTAAAACTACCGACAATGTTGTACACCTGACTTCATTGAACAGCTACAGTAGCTATAATATTTATTCCATATAAAAATGGGTTAATAAATAAAATTACTCAGGGCAGACCTACCATAACTTCAACTTTTTATTTATTTTATTGAATATTTTAATAATACTTGACACAAATTTTTGGTGAAAAATTGTCTGTCGAGTGAAAATTGCGTGTCAGCCTTTTGAATATAGAATTCATGTAGGCTGATAAAATTTAAATTTTTCACTGAAGATTAACTCAACTAATGAAAACTTAGAAAATCCTTTTTGCAGAATACTTACTAGCCACTTCACACAATTTACATTGCCAAACTAGACACAAAACACAAATGTTTATCAAATTGGGTTGGTACAGAAATTTTTGCTAAATAGGAACTGAAAATCAACACAAAAAACTCGTAGCAACCTTGGTTGAATAATTAAAAAACTATATACCGTAAAACTTCTATTAACCAATGTAAATGTTTTGCACAATGTACATGTTTTTACTGAGAACTATAATAAAACAGAAATAATAATAATGATATGTATTTATGGCTACCATATCACAGGGTATGGAAGATACTAAAGTAAATAAATGAATAGTAATAATAATAGTAAGACAAACTAGTCATTAACAAGAGTGAATAAAACAATAGAGAACACTCGCAAGTTTACACAATTTTACAAAAGTAGCACAAAAGATAAAATGTGTTAGAAAACTAATGTAGATTGGTATCTTAAGGGTACACAACATTTTTAATAGCTACCAATATAGAGCAAGTTTTGTTGAGCCTTAAAATACCTGAGTGCTTACATTTTCACAGAGTAAGAATTCTAAGATATTTCAAAATCAGTGTAATATTTTTATAACACGAATTTTATGTTATCTCGGGTTAGTCCATAAAGGGGTTAACAGAAAATTTAACTCTACGTTTGCTGGTTGAAAGAAGGGACATATACACGTACATGTACAAATATATTTATCCTGCTGGCTCTAAAAATTATGAGTTTATTTTATGAATTTCAGTAATTACTGATTATGAATTTTCTATATTATTGATAAACAATAATTTTTATACAATCACATTAATGCATTTGTTGATTGAAGATCATGATTGTGTGAGAGATAATGACACATAACTATTGTAAGCACACTCATTCTAAGCTGTCTGTGCGGCTTAGTGGTTGAGGAAATGACTTCAAATCTATGCCAAAGTAAGATTTTGAATTCTGTGAAATGCAATGCTTTCCTAATGCTCAAATGGAAGGATGGACATGTCTTTTACAACAGTAAAGATTTAGACCAGCTTAAGCTACTCAAATTTATTGGGTAAATAAACTCAGCCAATAGCATTTACTTTACCTGCTAATAGTTATAAGCTGTTTCAAGTATTGAACGAATGTGTAGCATAAGTGAGAAATTTTTCTCAAGAATCTGTTTTAGCTATGCCTTGAGCTTTCAAATATTTGAATTATGCATTGGCCGGACAAACACAGAATAATACCTTACAAAAAATTTAAGAAACGTTATCAAAAGTGCAGTTTTATTAGAATAGTAGTTAATCGCCATAGATAACCATAGATAGGTTCTTCAGATAAGTGCCATAAAACTGTGACTTTCAACTGAGAAATATCCACATTGTGATACGGTGAAGTTACCTACATATTAAAAGAGACATATTAATTAATGTATTTCGAAGCACAGAATTTCTGAAATTGGCTAAAATTTTAATGGACATAAAAAACCTGATGGTGACACTGTAAAAATACTTAACATGATATGAATAGGGGATTTATTTATGTTGAACTAATCAATAGTTGCATTACACTAGTAGCTGATGGTTTTCATCGATATTGTATTGCCATAGTAACCATCACAATAGCCCAAACTCGACTATATTCTGACTAAAGACATGCTCACCACGTTGAAACAGGGCGTGATGAAAAGAATGATAAAAAAATGAGAAAATTACAACAAAGGAAGAAACTAAAGTGAAGGAAAATTTAGTGAAAACATTCAAAGTAAGTATCTACTAACAAACTTATAATTAAAAAATTATAGCCAACCTACTGTAGAATTGTTCTAAACGTCGTTCCATGACAGGAGATCATTGCTAACGGAAATATTTTACATCAGATCGTTAATGTAGGAATGAAAAGGGAAGCAATAATGCCTGGCATTGTCTCCTTTTTATTCTGACAAAATTATTGTTTGAAAGAATATAAACATAAGTTTAGTGATTATGGTTCTCCATCCTTACCCATGAAAATTATTTGCTATAATATTTCATTTATGGATTAAATAACATAAATGGCTTATGACACTTATTACTTGTGGCACTAGGACTGGTCGGCCTACCGAAGGAGGCGGAGCTTCCCCATCTAACATGACACCATCAAACTCGAGCAGGCAGAGACTGGGAAAGCCTAAAGGAGAAAAGCTGTGTATACACTCATACTTTGAACTGTTAACAATATGTTACTTCAAGTATGTTATTCTGAACTCAAAGGGGTTAATTCTAAGCGGAGCTGTAAAGGGTCACTGCCGATTCTTTGCAGTATGTATAATATATATGATAAGCATCGGTTTTCATACTTTCTCATGTTTTTTTCAATTCTAGTCCAGATATATGTATATTGAACAATAATTTAATACTCAAGGTTATCTGGCTATTAACAGATATTTCTCCAATTTATTGCTTGATTAACCAAAAATGTGTGTTTGTGCCCAAGTGATGTTTTATTACCTTTAATTTATAAGTGAAACATAGAAAATGGCAAAAACATAAACATAAATCACAGTATAGTATGTTAGCTGTGATCAACTCACAAATGTTGAAAATCAACATCTTTATAAACTTGGATAAAATACAGCACAAGTCAGAATTCAAAAATGTTGTACAGGCATTATTATTAATGAAAAACAGATATTAATTAGAGTTGCCCCGATTTTGGTATCGGAATCGGTATCGGTGCCGATATGAGTGTCAAGTATCTGAATCGGTATCGGCCGATCTTTTCTTAAAAAATCTGAACCTTCCGATACTTTTTACAGATCAACCATTTAGCAGAAAACTGTATTTTAGCCTGCTATACTAATAAAAAATCATCAGCTGTAAGCTTCTTACTTTTACTTAATGAATTTCAGGCCTGCCACACAATTTATTTCATGTCTATAGCCTGATCAACACAACGAAGGAAACTTTTTAGCCATAACGTAAACAAAAAGTGTGGTATTTCCCAATTACAGCGATAGGTTTTATTGCAAGCAATCACGAACAAGATAACAAAATAGGGAAACAAGAACGCAGTGTAATATTTCTATTTACTAGCATTACGAAAGTAATTTAAACAGTCGACGCATAAAGTTATCTATCACTCTCTTGATCCTGACGATACAATGGATCGTTTGTATTGTACAAAAAACGGTAACCCCAGTGGCGTATCGGTATGTAGCCTGTCCTCCAACATCTGTTGCAAGGGAATCCCCCTTCAGTACGCTTGGCTACATTGATAATGATGGAAGAAAAGAGACGTCTTACTGAGATAATTGAATCACTAACGGTTTTTAAAAGAAACATTGATTTGCTCTAAACTTGTACAGGCACAGCAGTTCATCCAACAATAGAAGAGGGACTTCGTTACCACAGATAGAACTGTACCACTAACAGTAATTACCTTTATTTACAAATTACAAGAAACATGGACTGTTTTGTTACTACATGCACGGTATGTCAGTATGTGAATATGTATATATTTTTTTCCATCAATGCAAACAAATAAATACAATAATATTCATGTTTTCTTTACGCTATGTTTGTATTTGCATAATAAAATGAGCTACTATCTATGCAACACAAAAGATCTTAATCGGTATCTGAATCGGATTATTTTTCAATTAGGATCGGTATATCGGATCGGTATCTGAATCGGCTGGTGAATTTAGAATCGGGGCATCTCTAATATTAATTACTGATGCTTTTGGTTCAATTTTTAAAACAATTTTTATAGATTTTTTCTGTGACAGAAAAATCTTTCTCAACTCAATAGTCAGCATGACCTCAAAACTCTATTTCATAAATCATGTGATGGTAGAAAAATGTTTACTATAGGTCAATCCTTGTTTTGGTGTCAAATTATCTTCTTGAATGGCGCATCTTCAAAAGTTCACAATGTAATTTGCTGAATAATTTGGTAATATAACTCTGAAATGATATGTTTTTATTATTAGTTATTCCTAAAAACTGTGTATGACCTTTTACAGAAATTAGAATTTTTTAATGAAAACTAAACCAAGTGAATCAAGCAAAGTTTTCTGAGGGTATTTAAAATTTACAAGTATGGTTTGTTGGCTTTTTAAAATAAGATTATTTGCCAAGCGCAATCTTTTCAATTTTTTTCAATCCAGTTTGTGGAATGTGAAAATCAGCAGTTAAAACAGTTGAGTTGTTGGTAAAAAGTGTGCAGTTTAGTGATGAAGCACAATACACTAGATAGTTAATAAATATAATGAATAACTGTAGGCCCGTGATAGAACCTTATGGACCAGCAATTTTTACATAGTTCAGGGATGAAGATGTGTTATTATCTTTTACAAATTATGAATGGTTGGATAAATAGCTTGTTAGTAAAGTGCAACCATGATTAGAAAAATTGTAAAGCATGCCATGTGTAAATGCGCCACTATCAAAATTAACATTGAGTTTTCAAGCCTTTCACTAATGGCTCCTGTGGTGTTGCACAATTTCTAAAATCTATACAGATTATCAACCAGCAAGTTTAAATCTTGCATATATGTGCGTATTTGTTTCACTGAAATTTTTTCCATAATTTTTTATAAAATTAGTAGTATCGCAACAGGCAGCTTAAATACATGTATATTTATGCTGCCTGCTCTAAATGTGCTGTGTAAATTTTATAAAATTCAACAATTCCAGATTATAAACATGCACTTTTATTAACTCTTAGCGTACCACAAGCTATGTAGCTTTGCTTGGAGCAGTGTTTGAGTATGACCAGGAGTCATGTAGTGTGACTTTAGTGGGCTCCATACAAACTGCTTCTGACTAGTTAGTTAACTACCCTATCATGTATGTTTCTAAACAAAAAGAAACTACCATTTGCCTGTTTTGAGCCAAGAAAAATTCATTTGCAGCCCACATAGAGTTTAGTTTAGCTTTACAAAAGCTTTATTTTTTATCACGATTTCTTTTTCGCAATGTCCAGCCATGTTAGGCGTATTACATTTACAGAGTTTCTCTAATTATAGATTAATGGACTTTTTATGATTGAACAATATGATATCTATTGAACTAATGCGAGAGATTATGTGCGAGTAAAAAAATTAACTTGATAGCGAAAGAGTTAAAGTAAATGGGATAGATTCCTGTAGCTAACCTTTTGACCCAAGAATCACAGTTCATGGGAGAAAAATTAAGGGCAAAATTTGAAAATCCATTACTACGACACTATTAATCTAGGAAGCCAGCAATATCAGCAAGCTTCAATCAGATGGACTGTAGGTAGATGTTAAAAAGGCGGGGTTTCTGGAACCAGATGACGTTTTGAAACCAAATATTTTTAGCAAGCTGACAGAAGGCACAAAGCATATGAGTGTGAAGTTTGGATGTAATCAGGTACAAAATGTAAAACCATAACAATTACATGGACTAACACACACAAAATGACAAAATGGAATTTATCAATATAAATTTTTATCACCTTTTCTACTTTTCTGCATTACACTATCAAGTTTTAACAAGTTTCGATGTCTTTTGGTAAAATTTCTAAACAATTGAAAAATTTTGGGAACTATTACGCGCACCAAGAAAAATAATTGCAGGAATTTATGTGGTAAGTTAAAAAATTCATATGTAGAGCTGACAGCAAGTCAGACAATGTTTGGCTCTGTAGTGTAAACCATATTTATGGTCATCAAGTAACATCAAAATTATAATTCAAGACTAATATGTAGCTCACAGTATAATAATATAATAGAACAGTGGACAATTTACTTGAACACTTTAAAAAAAGTCGTAAAATTTATTTTTATTAAAATAGTTGACAGTTATTGAATTATTGGGTATACAGTTAATTTAGCATATAAGTCAAATATTTGAAACCGAGTTTCAGTCTTAAAAGTTCATCCTTGACATTTATAGTAAATTTAGATTCGAGAAAACCATCTCAAATCCAAATTATATGATGGTTTTTTATTCAAATTTAATGTTTTTTTCGTAATAACCGCCGACGAGCTCACTATTCAATTATCCATTTGATACATTAATTATTGTGCAATCCATCCATTTTCTTGTCCATGAATTACAAACTTCCTTATGGAAACCTGTTTTGCGACCGTGCTTGTCTTTTAAACATGTATTTTCATAGGTGGCAGCTTTGTTCAATTGGTGACACAGGCCAATACGATGGTGAAGTGTTACTTTTAATGCTTTGTGGTGTTCATTAGAACTTTCGAAAAGAACTTAAAGAAAAATGAAGGAAGCTAAAATCATGAGAACATTAAAGTAAGCATTCAGTAGAAAAATTCTCTATAACAATATATAAGATATCAAGTGTTATCACATCTTATGACAGAAGTGGTGTTATGAGCGTTGATCCATTGTCAGCTGAGTTCCGATTACCGAAATCATGCTGTGAAATAATATGCTATAAATATGCAAATTTATAAGTTTTATAATAATAATCTATCAAATGCTACAAAGTTATACTCAAAAACAAGCAACATAAACCATAATTATAATACATGCAGTAACCAAAAATTATTCTTTTAAAACAAGTATTAATATTTTTAAAATTAAAATACTAGGATCGTTTGCTCGGCCAGTCGCGTTTTGATTGTTGCTTTCCTTAGAAACCATTTCATATTCTTCTGGCTGTTCAATACCTTCCACAATGTCTTTTGACCTCAACTCCTTTTCTACACAGCTGAACTAATCGATATTAGCATCCACACAATTTTTTAGCAGAGCAAAACCTTTTATGCGGTGCAATTTAAAATAAAAACTTCTTTAGCATAGAAATTTCTAGCGCGACTGAAGAAAAACCACATGTAATCAAATTAGCCTCAAAATGTTCGCCTAGAAATATGTATAGTAGCACATCTTTTATCGTAAATGAAAAACTTTTCCAATATTCATCAAAATATCAAGACTACATTAAAAAAGAACTACTATTACCTAATAAAGCTACTTAGTGTTTCTAGGGTGTTGTAATCAAAGTTTCTAGCAAAAAAACTTAGACTTGGAGTTCGAAAATGGTTTTCGATGCGAACAGAAACAAAGAATGAATTAATTGTTATTGATGCAATCAATTCATTATTATTACGGTTCTGTGGGCACTTTCTCTGCTGATCACTAGCTATTATGGTTTTGTAAAAATTAAGAATGTCAAATAGTATTAATCAAATAGAAGTGGTGTTCAATTAAAGGGTGGCGCTCTATTTGTCAATCTTTTTCCAATAGTGGCGCTCATATAGAGGTGGTGTGCAAACAAAGGTTTTACGGTGTATTAAGTCATCATCACTTTCAACGTTCAAGCTTTCAAAATGCTGTCAGTTTTAAGATAATGCTATGCTTTTTTACGAAATATGTCCAATTAACATCATAACAACCTCATAAAATCTAAACTGCTTACAGTGATTCTACGAACAGATTTTGTTTTGTTAAGATTTAGTTAAATTTTGAAACTCTGCAGATAATTTGATAAGTTTACTCATTATTCAATTCCACTGTAAACCTGTTGCATAATTTACTCTATAAATGTTATCAGATGCTGAGTAACAGAGAAGCAGAGACACTTGTACTCCAAGAATTAGTAGAGTAGTCCTACTAATTTATTGACATACCTCTTTGGTAGTTGTCTTATCTTGCACCTAGACAAGTACAGCTCTTCAAGTGAACTCAGCTCAGTGATAGCCTCAGGAACAACTTCAATATTGTTCAAAGAAAGGTACAATACTTTCAGTGAGTTCATTTTGCCCAACCTAAAATAAATTACATAAAAAGTACTGAATGTAGTTCACCTTCATATTATACTTTTTACCAGTCAGGCTCGTCAAAACTTAAACTTGAATGACAGAATTATTTTATAGAATGGGTTACAACTAACTTTACTGAAAGACACCTTAAAATGTGCATATCAAATAGCTACATAGCATAAATAGCACCTATTTGTTCTTCTAAACTAATTCACCAGACAGTTTATTTAAACCTTTTATTACATATATTCAATATTATCATAAAACTCGTGAGCTGATATGGTAGCAAGGAATGGTCAATATTCTCATAAAACTCATGAGCTGATATGGTAGCTAGGAAAGGTCAATATTCTCATAAAACTCATGAGCTGATATGGTAGCTATAGGAAAGGTCAATATTCTCATAAAACTCATGAGCTGATATGGTAGCAAGGAATGGTCAATATTCTCATAAAACTCATGAGCTGATATGGTAGCAAGGAATGGTCAATATTCTTAGCTGTTCATGTGGACAGATCAAAGGCGAGTTTTTGAAATCCATTACTAAAGCATTCGCTTACACTTCAAAGCAGCTAATGGACAGTTTCAATCATCCTTGAAGTAGTTAAATGTGGGCCAGAAGATATACAAAGCAAAGCATTAAAAACTAGAACTTGAACAGGGTAAATTCAGATATTTTGGCTATAACAAGTTTCTCCCTAGCTTCAAACTCAATCAGTTTCCAGTCGTTCGGTAAGCCTTTTTTAACACAGTTCATGGCATACTACGTCGGGAATACTTCAAAAAATTATCAGTACTGTTTGCACCACTAGAAGCTTGCATCTCTCTTCTGGAGTATGTTGATCTTCCATAGACTTTGTATCGACTTCAGTAGGAATTTCCTTAATGCTATGGCAAGACTAATCGCTCCATCATTACCAGGTCATCACAAAATACTATGGCCGGATGCCCCAGCCATCATCCTCTGAGGCAAGTAGCTATTACATGTAAATGCTATGGCCTAACTACCGTCCCAAGACTGCCAGCTGCCATTATTAGACCACCACTTTAACATTGATTATGTTTGGTTTTTACGAACCCATACAAGAAAGCCATCAGTAGAAAAGTGTCCACAGGTGCTAATAATGACTCGGTTACATCAATAATAAACAATTCTCTAGTTGTTGCAACAGTGTCGTCATGGTTTTAGTGACGGTGTTCTTGAGAAAATCGATGGTCGCAATCATCAGAACTACACTTCAATTTCAAGTCACTAAAGTTCAAATCTGAGTCGCCTTTGTTTTCAGGTTTGTCCAGACTGATTTAAAACTTGATTTGAAGAGTTAAAGCGTTTTGATGAACAATGATGATACTCTTCAAAAACACCATACGGTGTAATAGCACCAATTGTTATGGCATATCGAAGTCTTCCAACTCTAATGCTTTATGGTTTTTTCCTTAAACCTTAAAAGCAACACCAGAGAAATAATTAAATTAAATAATTAATAACAGCATTCGTCTAATGTTTTACTCAACATATTTCCTTGCTTAACTCGGTGTAATACTTCAACATATGTGAGAAACAGTTTAGCACAAACTCTTGAGCCGATGACATTAATGTCACCCCATCCAAAAGAGAGTGCTAAATATAAAAGACGTTAGCATCACTCTGCCTATAGAAGGGTTAAATTTATCTTCCTAAAGTTCTGACGAGCTAGTCAAAAAATAAAGCACTGCACTATATATGAACGTCACATTTAATACTATGCTACTATAATAGAGAAAGGGCTAAAAATTACTGCCCCATGAAGTTTCAATAGAGGTTCACAATATTTTAGTTATTTACAGTATTCCCAAAAAAACTTTTGTTCAACAGAGTCTATACATAAATTTATTCTGCCTGTTCCAAATATAGTGAGTATATTTAATAAAATTCAAAATTTACTCGTTATGATTCTTCAACCTTGAATATGAAAATTACTTTGCTAGAGCAACTTATTCATGTAATCTCTGATTAGTCATTGTACCATCATCATAACGAGACAACGACAAGGCTAAAAATATTGCTCGTAATTCTGTATATCATATTTTGCAAGCTCTCAGCCTCAAAAGTTTCTTTTGTTTTCAAATAAAGGCCCATGGTTTATTTAAAAAATATATAAGACAAATTAGAATCATGTTGCTGTTACAAAATCTAAATTGTTTGCAAGGATGCTACTAACAATTTGTATTTTGTTATGGTTTAAAGAATAGAGAAAGCATAATATTTTTATGCTTTATTATTTATCTTGAGGTGTTAACTGATGTTCTAAAAAAAGAATCAAGGAGATTGACCAACCAGAAGCTGAGATATAGCCAGCCAAACACAGGTCTACCAAAAAACATAAGTGTTTTGGTAATCATCAATATATGACGTATGAAATCGACTTGTGTGCCATTGGTCGATTAAGCCAACTAATGCGCTCTCCTATAACAATCACGGCGTTTTAATTGGTTTAATCCCTGGAAGTATAGAACAATCAAATTGGGCCTAACAATCATTGCTCCGAGAATTCCGAACCAGTCCCTCTGACGTGTAGATTAGTTTTAGAATAAAATAATTACACGCATCTATTATTTCGCAACATTCTGCTATATATATGAGCAATCTTTATTGTGGTAATCAATAGTCATATTTTACAATATGTTTTCCACAAGGTACCACGGCAAGTAAACTAACTAAAAAGCGGTGTACAACAAAAAATAAAAAGGACCGCAAAGAAACTATAGTCTAACTAAAAAACTCGTGAATAGTCTATCACTATCGCTATCACTTTCTACAAATTATATTAGTTACATCATTTATTCTATACGCAGTTATATTATTATTTTGTATAATATGCATTATGATTATTATATTAATCATAAAAAATAATCATAGATAAGATAATAGATCAATAGAAAAATCAAATCAAAAGTTATCGTTTTCTTTTCTTACAGCAAGAGCAGCACGGTCAAGTTATTCTTTTTTAAGATTATGGCTGTAGTGAACTTACAGTCTATTAATAGTGACGATAATCATGAAAATCAACTAAATGCTGCAGTAGATACACAATAGAAAAGTGATGAATGAACAAAAATTCACATTCTCATTTCTTATTCTAAATGAACTGCAATCGCGGATGTCGCATATAGACTATACACGCGCCGTTCGTTGAACAGAGGATCTTCGGAGCATATCCGTGGAGATCGAGTTAAAATTTGAAGCACAATAGTCAAAATCTGCTCTTCTGTTTTGAAAAATCACGGCGAGGGGTTGTGGGCACCCAACTAACAATTTTACGTTCCCAGAATGTTCCAGGGATGTTCCGAAAAGTCCCAGAAACGTTTCATCGTAACGTTGTCACAAGATTATTTGTAGACACATTTTCAACGTTCCAGCGACGTTGTGGGAAAAACATTGCTGGAACGTAACTCTCAAAACATTCCATCAATGTTGTGGGAAATACTTTGCTGGAACGTATTTCCCACAACGTCCCAGCAACATTGTGGGAATTACGTTGCTGGAATGTTAGCAAATGATCCCTCATAACATTCCCACAATATTGGGAGAACATTGCGTAATATTCCACGAACATTTCTTCCATAATATTGTCTCAAGGCTATTAGCTAACATTCCAGGAAGGTTACGCATAGAACATTGGTGGGACATTAATGCATAGGGATTTTCCATCTTTATTATACAATATTACTAGCTACTGCGCATTGCTTTCCTTGCTGCGGCAATCTCTTTAATCTTCAATCTCGTTAATCATTCAGTAGATAGACTATCACCATCCATCTGACACAAAATGTATATGTGGCGACCTGGTCAGTTGCGATGTGTTCACACTGTCGTGTTTTATTTTGACCCATTTATCGGACAGCCAGAGCCTAATGGACCCTAGTCATTTTTGCGATATGTCTAATGAAGTGCGAAAATTGAAATTTGTAGTGACTTTTTATTTCATTTACATATATCATTCAAATTTATCATTATTTGTTTTCATTATTTTGTTTGTTTTTGTATCTGTAATGAAAAATCTATAACATTTTTAAATTGCTTCATTTTAAATAATTTTTTGTTATGAAAGGGGGACAACTTCCAAAAATTAAATCATGCTTTTTTGTACCATTCTAGCTAGAACGTTAGAGGAAAAGTTTTGCTAACGTTAATATAACATTGTTACAAAACATTGTTATCGAATGTCCCAGCAATGTTACAGGATTGCTACTTTGAAATGTTTGGGTTTAAACATTCACATAATATTGTCTTCTAATATATTCGGAACAGTAGGGCGTTTCACCATTATGGAACATTCAGCAGATGATCTGGTGCAAAATTCCTGCGACATGGGGAGAATGTTACAGAATATTCCACAAGCATGCCTTTCATGATGTTGCCTCAAAGATATTAGCTAACATCCCAGGAACATTTTCGTGCAGAACATTAGTGGGGTGTAACTGTGTAGACAATTTCTAACAGTTTGATGTTTCACAGAAATGTTCTTCTAATGAATTGCGTACAATGTTACTATAATGTACCGAGCATAACCGTCGACAATATTTTTTCCTTAAGCTATACAACATTCCACCAACATTACATCTCCGAAGCAACCTAATTTTTCTATAATGTACCATGCTTAACCTTCACACAACATCTCTTCTCAAGGCTGACGGACATTCAACAAATATTGCGCCTTAGATATATACGACGACTATTACTAGATTATTTTTAAAATAATCTTTGTGAGCATCTCAATAGTTAGGGCATGGTTCCGAAGCTGTATATTTTGGTGCAAGTTCATAATTTGTTTAAATATGTTTCTTTCTAAATATTAGTGCATATCTCCCAGCTGAAAATTTGTGATCTAGAAGCGACCACTAGCGGTGGAAACCGTCAGGGTCAGGATATACTTGCCTGACCTTAATCTTCCTGATTGCAACTCATAATTTAATCACATTCGGCTAATGTCTAAAACTCTCTGTACCATTGTGCTCGATTTCTCAAAACAATGAATATCCATAAAGCTATTAATAATTCCCATGCAAAAATGAGAAAAGTAAAATGATTGCTGTTATGATGAAAAAGACAAATGATTGTTATCAATTGGTTTTAGTCAAAACAATATTTGCATAGGAGGATGGAAAAATGGATAAAACTAAAATTAATATTTTTCTTAATGGTTTGTTGTCCGCGTATTTATTAAATTACCAACGAAAGCTCTTAAAGAACCAGTTATACAACTAGGTATATATGTTACACCATAATGTTATAGCAACATAGCAAGCCAATGTTATACGCATGTTTACACTCCAACATTCCACAGTAACATTTTTGTAACATTGCTGGGACATTTATTTGAAAGTAAAAACAATGTAACACCATAATGTTCTAACTACATTGCAAGGCAACGTTATATAAATGTTTACGCTGGAACATTCAAAGGTAATATTTTGGGAATATTCCTGGGACATTTATTTGAATGTAAATATAATGTCACACCATAATATTCTAGCTACAATGCTAGCCAATGTTATATGAATGTTTTCATTCAAACATTCCAGAAAAAACGTTCCTGGGACGTTCCTAGAACATTCATTTGAAGTTAAATATGATGTCACACCATAATATTCTAGCTACATTGCAAGCCAATGTTATGTGAATGTTTTTACTCGAATATTCCAGAGTAACGTTCCTGGGACGTTCCTAGAACATTCATTTGAAAGTAAAATTGATGTAACACCATAATGTTCCAACTACATTGCAAGCCAATGTTATGTGAATGTTTTCACTCAAACATTCCAGAGTAACGTTCCTGAGACATTCTTAGGACATTCATTTGAAGTTAAATATGATGTCACACCATAATATTCTAGCTACATTGCTAGCCAATGTTATATGAATGTTTTCACTCGAACATTCCAGAGTAACGTTCCTGAGACATTCCTAGGACATGCATTTGAAGTTAAATATGATGTTACACCATAATATTCTAGTTACATTACAAGCCAATGTTTGTGAATGTTAACCCTCGAACATTCAAAAGTAACATTCCTGAAACATTGCCAGAAAATTCATTTGAAGTTAAATATGATGTCACACCATAATATTCCAGCTACATTGCTAGCTAGTGTTATATGAATGTTTTCACTTGAACATTCTAGAGTAACGTTCATGAGACATTCCTAGGACATTCATTTGAAGTTAAATATGATGTCACACCATAATATTCTAGTTACATTGCAAGCCAATGTTATGTGAATGTTAACCCTCGAACATTCAAAAGTAACATTCCTGAAACATTGCTAGAAAATTCATTTGAAGTTAAATATGATGTAACACCATAATATTCTAGCTACATTGCTAGCCAATGTTATGTGAATGCTTTCACTCGAACATTCCAGAGTAACGTTCCTGGGACATTCCTAGTACATTCATTTGAAGTTAAATATGATGTAACACCATAATATTCTAGTTACATTGCAAGCCAATGTTATGTGAATGTTAACCCTCGAACATTCAAAAGTAACATTCCTGAAACATTGCCAGAAAATTCATTTGAAGTTAAATATGATGTAACACCATAATATTCCAGCTACATTGCTAGCCAATGTTATATGAATGTTTGCACTCGAACATTCCAAAGTAACGTTCCTGAGACATTTATTTGAAGTTAACTATGATGTCACACCACAATATTCTAGTTACATTGCAAGTCAATGTTATATGAATGTTAACACTCAAACATTCAAAAGTAACATTCCTGAAACATTGCTAGAAAATTCATTTGAAGTTAAATATGATGTCACACCATAATATTCTAGTTACATTGCAAGCCAATGTTCTATGAATGTTAACCCTCGAACATTCAAAAGTAACATTTCTGTAACATTGCTAGGACATTCATTTGAAAGTAAAATTGATGTAACACCATAATGTTCTAACTACATTACAAGCCAATGTTATATGAACATTACCCTCGAACATTCAAAAGTAACATTCCTGAAACATTGTTGGGACAATTATTTGAATGTAAATATGATGTAACCCCATAATATTCCAGTTACATTTCAAACCAATGTTATATGAATGTTTTCACTCGAACATTCCAGAGTAACGTTCCTGGGACATTCCTGGGACATTCATTAATAATGTTCTCTAACGATGTTATGATAACGTTAGCAAAGTATATTCCTGTAACATTCTGCTGAACGTTATGATAATATTTTTGCACAACATTCTATGCAACGTTCCTGCAACATTGTTGGAACATAATTCTACAATGATCATCAAATAACGTTTGTAGAACGTTATGACAATGTTTGCTTGGAATGTTATTTCAGCGTAACGTTACGGAACATCCCAGGAATGTCGTTGTTAGTTGGGTGCAAATGCCTTTATCACACAATGTTTGCTTGATTTTCCTGAGAAACCAGAGCTAGTCTGTAAATTATTTACTATCGCGAGAAGCGTTTCACATCTCGTAGCCAAAACAATCATTATACGTAACGGCGGTAAGGGTGCACAACTCTGGCACATGAACATTAAAGATGTAGTTGCGTCAAAAAAGTCAATTTAATGAAATAAAAGGCTAAAACATCAGCTACAATTTGATGCCATTTTTGTCTTTGTAGACCAACCCTGTTCAGAGATATATGCGTTTGAATGAGGCCCTCTTTTAAAAAGCTCACGTTCCAGCGGGTGCCTATTTCGTGACGTCACAAGCAAGGTATCTGAAACGAAACCACGAGCAATAAATATGAGGTTGATTCGTTAGCCAATCATGTGTGCGAAATTTTTATATAGGCCGTAATAAATGTTATTACTCGTAAAACGCGTTGTCTGTGATCTCGAAGATTCTCCTAATTAGAGAATTCCTTCTCATTACTCGTTACTGATTCAACGCGTTTCAACAATTACATAGTTTTAAAATGGCTTCAAGTTCGAGCAACCGCTACTCAGAGTTATCTGAGCAACTTTTAGTAAAAGATTAGAGTAGACAGCCTATGGCCAAAGCTGACAGGCGTCATCAGCGTTTTGCTGCAGAAGAAGACAGAATGGAGGTAAATTAACTTAGAGTCTTCTACACTTTAGTAAATGTAATATTTTTTATAGTCATAAATACATATACTAATTAATAAAATGATAATTCTTTGCTATCTCCAATCATCGTTTCATAGCTTATCTGCCGTTTTACCTAGCTATAATTTTTTTTTCGAATTTGTTTTGGTAAATTAGAGTCATGATTACAAATTATTTTCACTCGTAGGAAGTGGGTAAAATCGATTGATCATTGCAAATCTTTAATTTCCAGAACCAAAGCTTCGAATCGTTGGCTTGGCGTACTTGTGCCTTTATTAAATGTTTATTCGTTTTTAAAATTACACTCACAATCTATTTAACTCCCAATTTGGAAGCTGTCAATAGATACGCTTTAGAATGACATATCTATGAATGACATATTTATTGCATCTACTTTGTTTACATTTACTTGTTTTACTGATTACAGAATGTTTATGTCGTCCCACCAGCCGAAGAAGCTTTGTCAGTGTGGAAACTGCCATAAAGGAGAAATCGAGACTTGAATGCGTGCTGGATAAGCCATGATGTTTTGTTTGAGTTTGTTGCAGTAGATGAATTTGTCTTATTGTATCAGCTAATACTATGTGAGTGGCCACGACTTGATGAATATTTTTAATAAAAGCTTTATGCCGAGATGAAAATATTTTTGCTTGTAAAAATTATATAATAAAATAATATTGTTGAAGATAATGCAAAACATGATTTGTGAAATATTGTAGTGAATCGGATATGGTATATGGGTGTCCGCAGAACTGGAGAATGTGAGTTCAAATCCAGTTTGCAGCAGACTTCTAATCCTTAAAACTCTATCCCTGTCTATATTCTTTTCAAAGAGGTGGCTTGTTTATTTCACTTATTTAGTATTCGGTAAGAATACTACTAGTAAGAAACTAGTACGTAGGTAATAGGCGACATAATGTGGGCGGGGCTTATGGGAGGCTGTATATCGTTTGTATGGTAGCTGCAGAACTGTGCTGATACAAAGACCGCGTTCTACACAAGTGACTTCACAGAATTACCGTAGACCGGTAGAATTGGTAGTCGGTACCCAAATGTTTACACAACATTTGGAGAAAGTGAGTAGAACAAATTTTCAATTTTCGTTATTTGAGGCCTTTGAAACATTCATAATAATGCATCTGTAGCAGGATTTAAAATTTTATTTTAGCCAACATGAGCAAATACAAAATAAGATATATGCCAATAGAGCCGCGTAAGACTAGACTTTTATCGCAAATACCCGATGTGAATACGAGAGATAGAGACAGGTTGCCAAACGCGTGACATCATTTTTGGCGAAGCTGGGCACGTTTTGGTGGCCTGAGCGTTTTTACGGCAATCAGATTTTTTCGGTTTTAATCTTCAAATATCTTGGCAATGCGATCGCGTAACACAACAAACAACATATCAACTGATAGAGAAAAAAAAATGCTTTCTTTTAAGATCAACTTAAATTTGACGCAACTACATCTTTAAGTCGATTTTATATGTCACAGTTTTCGGGATTTTCGAATGGTTTTCCTCTGATTCTTTATTAGGTAGACCTGTGTTTGGCTGGCTATATCTCAGCTTCTAGTGGGTCAATCTTCTTGATTCTTTTTTTAGAACATCAGTCAACACCTCAAGATAACTAATAAAGCATAATAATATTATGTTTTTTTTATTCTTTAATTAAACTTTGAAATTAAAAATTATTTTATAAGTTTTTTCATTACCCAATTTCATTGTACGTGTTTGAAATGACTCTATACCAATAAATAAGATATCAAGTGTTATTACAACTTATGATATTATTATAATAATTTTTGCTGAACTCGTGAGTTTCTATTGCAACAGATGTTAAATAATAGAGGAGTGAGGACAATTGTGTCTCAAGAAATAGTATAGTAGCCCTACTAATCTAATGACATACTTCTCTGGTAGTTTTTTTATTTTGCACTCGGACATGTCTAGCTCTTCAAGTGAACTCAGCTTCATGGCAGCTTCAGGAACATCTTCAATATTGCTCGAAGAAAGGTTCAATTTTCTCAAAGACTCCATATTGCTAAAGCTAAAATATATTAGCATTAACTATTACTTACTAAGTGCAGTTTACTTTTGTATTATGCTTTTACCAGTCAGAGCTGTAAAGTTTTAAATTTGCATAACAGAGTTAATTTATACAATGAGTTACAATTAATTTTACTGATAGACAATTTTTTACCAGTCAGAGTTCTTCAAATTGATTGGTTATTACAAGACTATATTTAGGTATCTACATTTGTACCTACATTATTATCTTAGACATTGCTACTTTGATAGTTACACTTAATCACCCCACTCGGCATGGTACTCACTTCTTTACTTACACCATTACTTCATTTTATTTTCATCTATCTACCCTCATCATAACAGGGCAGTACTCAGACTAAAACATTACTGATATATTAAATTATCCTCTTTTTCAATTATTCAGCTTCTAAAAGGGTGTTCATTTAAAAATGATGTTACAAGTTATTTTGTTATCTGTTATTTTTTTATTATTTTCAAGAAAAAAAAACAAATAACAGCGTAATAACCAAAGTGTATACAAAGAATACAAAGTGTTTGTAACGATGCTATACAATTTGTATCTGGCTAACATTTAATTAAACTGTAAAACTACACATTGTTTAATCAATTTTTTCAAAACCTAATTTCACTATATGAATATTTTTAAATTGAACAATAACTTTTTATTACTTCATATGTTGCGTCTATTGCATTAGAAACCGTAGTGCTCTAAAAAATAATAGACCAGCCCTATTAATCTATTGACATACCTTTCTGGTAGTTGTCTTACTTTGCATGAAGACAAGTCTAGTTCTTTAAGTGAACTCAGCTGAGTGACAGCCTCTGGAACAACTTGAAAATTGTTACCACCAAGTTTCAATATCCTCAAAGACGTCATATCGGCCAAACTAAAATATATTGCTATGGTCAAGTACTTACTGGGTGTAGTCCATGTTCATATTGTACTTTTGTATCCACCACGGCTGTCATGATTTAAATTTGCAAAAAATATTAAATTCGAGAACAAGTTACAACTGATTTTACTGATAGACATATTTTTACCAGTCACAGTCCTTCAAACTGATTGGTTATTATGAGACTAGATTTAGGTATTTACATTTGTACCTACACTATTATCTCAGACTACTACTTTGATAGTTACACTGAATCATTCCACTCACAGTGCCAACATGGTACTTACTTCTTTACTTACAGCATTACTTCTTTTTATTTACCTCTATCTACCCTCATCATAACAGGGCAATACTCAGATAAAAATTACTGATATATTGAGTTATCATCTCTTGCAAAAACCTCTGCCGTAAAACCTGTATATGAAGGTCATAGAGCTCTAGTTTTCAACCATTTTCTTAGAGTGGCGCTGGTTTAGAGATGACATTTATGTAAAGGATGGCAGTTTGTTCAAACGTCTCATCAAAATTTCAAGCAGATAAATTCAACCTTTTCATGGGAGAATCTTATGTCACCTATATTTTGTACTTTTATATATCTCTTTCAGGGAGCAGCGACATTAACCCTTTTTGATGAAGGAAATTCGCTAACTTGCCTCTAACTTGTCATAGATTTTTAAATAAATATGCACAAGGAAACTGATAATGTCTCTACCAATTGATATCTATTGCTTGCAATTAATATACTATGACCTTATAACTTGCTTTGCAATTCGTTAGAGTTTTAAAGTTTTTTATTTCATGGTTGCATTAAAGCTCATTGCACTCATCAATATTTTTGCTACAGTTTGCAGCCAAAACTGGCTTTTTATGTGCAATAGAAGAGGAGTTACGAGCACCGATTCATTGTAAGCTGAGTTCAGATTAATGCAATGATGCTACCACATAATATGCTATAAATCTATAAATTTATAAACTACTAAATAAAAAGATTCTATTAATTTCTACAAATATGTATTCACGAACGAGTGACATAAACAAATCATATTTCTAATACATTCAGAAACAAAAATCAACACCTTTAAAATGAAACGTTGATATCGTTTTCGCGGCCAGTTGCGTTCTGATTGATGATTTTGTTTGGAACCATTTCATATTTTCCTGGCTGTTCAATTCCTTCCACAATGTTTTCTGACCTCAACTCTCTTTCTGCCCAGCTGAGCTAGTTGACATTAGCTTCCATATATTTTTCTAGCAGAGCGAAACTTTTACGAGATGCCATTTGAGTATACACTTCTTGCGCAAATAAATGGAAACTGTGTGTAATCAAAATCGCCACAAAGTTTTAGCCTCAAAATATGTAGTAGTACAGATGCTAAAACCTTTTTAACATACATCGAAGTAATGCAACTGCTTCAAACAAAGAACTACTATCAGCCTGATATAGTTATTAACTAGTTCTATGACAATGTTTTCTAAATTTTACTGAAAAAACCACAATGCTTTGGTGATAGAAAACAGAACTTGATACGAACAGAAACGACTAAAGAATTAATTGCTATTGATGCAACCGAGTCAACAATAATACAATATTGGGACCACTGTTCTTATGATCAATTGTGATAATGAGTTCTTAAAAACCAAAAAATGTCAAAAGGATGGTCAAATAAAGATGGCCTTCAATTAAAAGGTAGCACTCTATTTTTCAACCTTTATCCTATAGTGGTGTTCCAATAGAGGCGTTTTTCAAATAAAGGTGGCATTCAAATAAAGGTTTTACAGTATATAAATATGATATAATTGACATCTGTTTGCTTGATATACCAAAGTTTTTCTTCAACTCTAGTCCAGCTATATGTCTGTATATTGGCTAATTATTAGAGACTCAAGGTTATCTGGCTATTAACAGTTTTCTCTCCAACTTATTGTTTTAAGAAGCATACATGTATACCAATGCTGCCTGTCTTCATTGTGCTAAGTTAGTTTATGAGATTCAGTATTTGCAGAGTATAAATATTCACGTTTATTAAAGTAGATGGGATAGATCAAAATGGCTAAACTTATGAGCCGGGTATAAAATATCATGGGAAAAGATAAAAGGCAAGTAGTTAAAATGAGTTACAGGGGGAGATGCTTACACTGTCAAGCTGCTATTGGACAGTTTCAACCATTATTGATATAGGTAAATGTGAGCCAGAACACGTATAAGGTGATGGCACATAGTGCATGGTAAGCTACATCTGAAATATTATAAGAAATTATTTTAGTGTAATGTTCACGCTGGAAGCTTGCCTTTTCTTCTTTGGTTTGCACTACACTCCCTGAGAATCTGCGTTGATGACTTCTACCAGGGTTTTCCTTACACTCAGAGCTCTAAAGGTTCCTCGGGGCCAATAGCCACAAAATGATATGTCATGAGATTAAAAATAAAACTATATCAGTCTGCTCTCATTACTCTTCCCTCGCGCAATAAATAGTACAAAGCTGGAAGGCAGTTGATTAAACTTGTACAACTCTGATCATCTTGCAATTTTGTTAGAAATCGTCACTCTGAAGAAATAATACTGACAGTAATTAAAGTTTTTCATAGAATACTGCTTTGCACGGGACTTGAACTCACGACATTCATCTTACTAGACTGATACTGTTACCCGCACTAATCGACTGCCTTCAGGTTTACTGCTAGGCTAAGTGTGAGCCCGGTGAGGACCAAAAATTCTTTCCTTTTTAAATCAGATAACATACATGTAGATGTGAATATTTAAAAGGCTGGTCTTTTAGAAACTACATGGGGCTTTGAGACTAAGTTTTTTTAGCAACCTGGCAGAAGGCAAGAAGCATATGCATGTAAAGTTTGGATAAAATTGGCCAAAATGTGAACTCACAGTATTGAACCACACTAACACTCACACACAATAAAAGGTGAAATCTATTAATATAGATTTCAAATAAATTTTTAATTTCTACGTACAAAACTATTAAGGTTTAAAAAAGACATCTTAAGTTGAATATTTTGTTGCATGCTGGAAAGTTTTTCAAATGTTGAAAAATACTGTAACTGCAGAACTTTGTGTGATATGTAATGAAATTCAGACGTAGAGCTAGTCGTTTGTCTGTCAAGGTTTGGCTCTACATATTCTAACTATATTTATAGTCATCAGTAGACACTCTTACAATGTAAATACCTTGTTCCGAGAACATTTATATTATAGGGGTTCTACGCAGTGAAATACATACATTGAAATACATGTAAATTGCCTAATCAACTCCCAGATTGTCCATAACTCATCCCTTTGGCCAATTTAAGTAGAAACAAACAGAATGTAACTTTTTAATTTAGTGACTGTAAAATAATTGTGGTATTATTGGTATGCTTTGAAAACTTTTCTCTTATTTCTTATCACTTTCACATGGTTTAGGGTTCATCGTTACGGTCATTTTAATTAAAGTTAAACAAATCGCACACCTGCAGGGTTAATTTATATAGTTTCTTATTGTTTTTTGGACAGCAATTTTAAGATTCATGACAGAAAAAAAATATAAAACATATCTTTGAGTCTAAAATAGATAAAAATAAAAAATATATATCTACTATCATAAAAGCAGTGTTTGTCTGTTAATTCTGTTTTTTCAAGCCTGGGTGAGAGCTGAGGATAAACAATTGATATCAATGAGTCTCATGACTTTCAGAACATTAACCCGACACCTTACCACCTTCTTATTTTCTTTGCTTTATCGACACACTTGACGATCTCTTACAGAATACTGGATTGCGAAGGTATTAATATGTAAGCTGTTTTATTTCTGATGCATGGCAAAAGGGAGAATAATGTTTTAAAGCTTACTATGGAACTCTTGTTATTCAAATCAAATTTTTGAATTTGCACCAACTTGACATTTTTCGTTGTGTGGAATTTCTTACATAATATGAAGTAAAAAATTTACATAAATTATTTACATTCAGCGGAATTTAGAGGTAAGAAGTTTACATTGTTTGAGCTTAAACAACATTAACAAAACCATAGTTAAATACTAATTTGTAGCTCATGGTATGATAATATAGTATTGCAGTAGCTAATTTGCTTGAAACTTCTTTGAAAAAGTTGTAAAAATTCAACTTTATTAAAATAGTTACAGACCATTTGTCTATTTAATATAATTTATTCGGAGCTGAACAAATGATAATAGGGTAACTATAATTGGCCTGAAATAAATGTTTTGGCCAACAAAACTTCTCAGAGTGAAAACATCTAAGGTGCACATCCACCTATAGACTTATAATTAGAAACATAGCTGGATCAATTTGCAAAACACGGTTTCATCACAGGACGACCATTGCCTGTAAAAGCATGCATCATGTATTGTACTAGATGAATGCCCGACGTTGCATGCATAATAAAAAAAATTTGGCACATACAATTTGTGTTGATTCAACATATACAACATTTACCATTCTAACTTTTGAATTGAGGTGTTTGTAAATTTTTGTGTTCTGTGTTTATTTCTGTATAATTCACGTTGCAATGGCGGCAATGCCTGCTACAGATTTGCGCTGATTGCAATAGTTTTGTTGGCCAGGTGAGTTTTAGCATTTTTCTTGACGTATGGGCGCGATTCTTTTTCTGGTATGGCTTCATGCAAAACTCTAACTCGAGTATTAAGCGTAGAGTCATTTAAAACTCACAAGTATAATAAGAATAGGAACAATTTATTTCACAGTATAGCTATTTAGATAGCCTAGTGTATTGATTTAATGTCTGTCTACAGAGTTAGAGGTTCCAAGTTCAAATACAGTGCGCAGTGAACTTTTTAATTTCTAAAAGTTTATCAGTATATAACTAAGCTTGCAGACAGCCAGAGCAACAAAGTACAGACAAACGCTTAAATTTATATACATAGATTTATGCTGTTAGTCCTGAAAGAGTTAAGTTTATTTTATAATATACAAATTTTAGTCATGATTTGTCAATCTTATTCATGAACATTATTAATTTCTTATACTTCACTATTTCATTTATGGAATTGATTGATTGATCATCTTGCAGTCATAATAATGATGCAGCTACTATGGGCCGGTATTGGGTTAACCGCTCTTACCGATACCGAGGGATTCTCGGTATCCGAGGAAACCAATCATTTTCGGTGTCAGCTAGGTATCCGCAGCTAGTTTGATAGGATCGGTATTTCTCCGTAAAAGCCTACCGGTAAATGGTTATACGGATATCCGGAGAGATTTTTAAAACGCTTCATGACGAACATGCTAATCTCAGCACGCATTGGCAAACAAATTCAACGAAAATTTCCACGCTTACTGTATCTACTATTATATTACGTTACATTGATAATGCCACCAGCCTCGAAGGTTTGGGAGTTCTACATAGATGGGAGGACGTATAAAGACTAACGGGACTGAACTCTAATTGGACTGCGTATAATTATGTGATTACATTACCTGATTACAATATGTGATAGTAAGATTTTTTTAAACTGTTTCAGTATATTTAACAAAGAGAGTCCCTTGCCATTATCTATCTGTTCTTTATTATACATAACGTTTGTATCAATAACTATATTTTTAATAGAATAAACAAAAACATCTATCATGAAAATTATATTTCCATCTTTCTTTTCTTTTTTGGCTTTCTAAAACAAGGAGTCTCTTTGCCGTAACAATATACTGCTGACTAAAGAATGTTTTTTTGCACAGGCTACTTTTTGCACAACGATAAAAATTGTTCGAGACAGTTATGATTTAAAGTTTAAACCATTTAAAGACGCACTGATAACCACATACCGAACAATCGTACCGACAATACCGAACTTTTTTAGTTGGCAACGGATACCGAAGATGGTAAATACCGAGGATACCGATACCGGGAAAACCGATAAAAATGTGCAAGGATATCCGATCCGGCACTAAATTAGATACTGGCCCAACACTAGTATATTCATATATCATCTCTTACACTGCTCCTGTTTAAAAATACTGTCTGGCTCAATGGTGAAGAAGAAATTCACACAAAATAAACGAACAACAATATATTTATATATCCTCTATATATATATATATATATATATATATATATATATATATATATATATATATATATATATAGACAAAGTGGATGCTGCACAGTTCGTTACAGAGTGCTCAATGATAAATCAGAGCTAAATTATAAAATATTTATAAGTGGAACTTCACTCTAGAAGTTAAACATTTTATTACGTAATAAAATGTTTAACTTATAGAGTGAAGTTCCACTTATAAATATTATATATATATATCCTCTATATTGCTATATAAAAACCAACAATTCAATATTGATATATCCAATATTGGTATATAGCAATATATATAGCTATATAGCTATATATTAAAAACCAACAACAACATATTCATATATCCTCTATTGCTCTATTAAAAACCAACAACAATATATTTATATGTCTTTTTTTGCTATGTTTAAAGTAAATTCTGAAATGAAGAAATAAGTTAAAATTTTATTGTATAAATAATAAACACCTTAAGCAATCACGTTTGTTTAACTCAGGGGTTGGCAACCATTTTCATTCAAAGATCCATTTGGAGTTGTGCTTTACAGGAAAGAATGCACTGGAAGCCACAAAGCCTTTTTGATACTTGAAATTAAAAAAATACTACATGTAATACTTTTGTTTAGCTTTTAATTCGTTTATACCAAAGGTGAGGCATGTATAATGATTTAATTGCTTAGAAAACAAAATTACACTTTTGCGAAGGACAATGAAATGATCTTGGCAATTTTTTTGGCACACCAACTGTTATAAAGTGTTTTACCTGTATTAGTGTTGTTGTTTGTCAGAAGTGTTGTTGACAATATTGCGGACCCAAGTGGCTAGCCAGCCTTACAAGATGTTTAATTGTTTAACCCAATTCGTTGACAATATCAGAAGGCATTTTGTTGCAAGCTGGTCCTGCAAGTGAGTTCAGTAGTATATTTTTTTGTACTTTTATGTTAAAATTAAAGCCATGTGACAATCATGTGATAATGTACTAATAATAATGTAGCATAAATAATCATGCATAACAAGCGACAATGTTTGTTTTATCACCATAATTACAATTTTTTGAAATATATTACAAAATCTAGTGATAAAATTTCAATATTTTTATGAATTATTCAGCATATGGTGATAAAGGAAATGAAAAAAATTCAAACTCAAAAGGACCCGCAGCGAGAGGACAAAAGAGCCGCATGCGGCTCCGGAGCCACGGTTTGCCGGCCCCTGGTTTAACTGAAACTAAAAGACCTGTTTCTGGGCTGGTGGCATATATAAAGCATATACATGTATATTTAACAATTTAATATGATTATATCTGCTGTAATTAGTAATTTAGGTCTTAAACATTGCTTAAATCTCAAATCACTGCTTTTACATCTATCTGTCTTCATCATAATGAAACAATGTGCAAATTGCAGCGGCACCCTTTAATTGAACACCACCTTCATTTGCCCAAAACTTTGACATTCTTTGTCTTAACGAATCCATAGTAGAAAATAATCAGCAGAAAAGTATTCACAAAATTGTACTAATAATGACTCAATAACATCAATAACAATTAATTCTTCTGTTGTCGCTGTAGTAGTTTCTATGATTTCAATGATGCTGTACCTGAGAAGAGCAATTGTCACAACCATCAGAAATATACGTTGATTCCATGATTTAAAGGTACTAAGGTCTAAATCTGGTCCATTGTTTTCAGATTTGTGCATGATGTGGTTTAATATTTTATATCAAAACTTTAATGTGTTTTGGTAAACTATGAGAAGACCTTTCAGGAACACTGGACGTCATACTTACATCCTGTTTTAATGCGCACTGAAGTCAGTTTTCTAACTTCAAAGCTTTACGGTGTTTTCTTTAAATCTTTCAAATCACAACTATGGATATAATTAATAGCTGCATCTGGCTAAGCTCTTATTGCTCAAAGTAGTTCTTTGTTTAACCTGGTTCAATACTTCGATGTATATAGAAAACGATTTAGCATAAATGGTGAGACTGACAGCATTAATGCCGCTTCCTCCAAAAGACTTCAAGGTATAGGCAACATTAGCATTACTTAACTGTAAAAAGATTAAATTTATTTTTCCTAAAATCTGGCGAGCGCGTCAAACGATGCAGCACTGCGCTATGCTAGAATGACACATCTATTAAAACACCAATAAAGCAAAAGGGTAGGGAAATAGAGTGCCACAGAAATCAATCAAAAGTTTTACAGTATTTATATACTTTCTACTGCTGCGCTTAAACTAAATTATGAAATGAAGATCTAAGTTACAACTAAATTGAAAAAAACTTCCAAAGTAGTGAAATTTTTTTTAATTGAAACTACAAAACTTTTTTCTGGGTTTATGGTATATAAAAAACATATATATTTAGCAGTGCAATGTACCTATGTCTGGTGTAATTAATAATTCAGGTCTTAAACACTGCTCACAATCATCTTTAAGTGCTTTTGAAAAAAATAGTGAGATGGTTACCCAGTTGCACACAGTTTTTTGACATAAAGAATATTGATAAGAATGACAAAGCACAAGAAAAAAAGGAAGCTACATTTCATAAGAAAATTCAAGGTAAGCATTCAATAATAGAATTCTTTATACCAGTATATAAGATATCAAATGTTTAGGGGTTCTGCTAAAATGATCACTGTAAAAACTCAATAGAAAATAAAAAGCTATAGTTTTATTATATAGTTATATTTATATTATATTTGTATTTTATAATCATAATACTTATAGTTATATAGTACAAAATTTTTGCAGCTTATGCTGCCAAGCTGTCACTTAACAGTTTCAACCAATCTTAATGAGATAAAATTTGAGCTAGAAGATATACAAGGCAAAGCATTGGAGAGGAAAATTGAACTCGGTAAAGTCAATATATTATGGCTGTTCTGAGTTTCTCATTGACTACACAACCTGTTGATCCTAGGTTACTCGCTAAAACCTTCTACACAGGGAGCTGCAGCCAACATTCAACATATGGCAAAAAGCTATTACAAAGTAATGTTTGCCTCCAGAAGCTTGCCTCTTTCTCCTGGTTGTGCTACTTTTTCCAAGGCTGTGTATCGATCGATCTAGATTTCTCAGATACTATATCGGGACTACCTGATCCACCATTGCAAGGTCAGTACAAAATACTATAGTTGCACTCTTTAGCTATCAACTGCTTAAACAGGTAGCCGCCAAATGCTATGATCTGACTAAAATCCTCTGGTCGTATACTACCGCACTATGGTATGGCACCATGACCAAACAGTTTATCTACGGGGCAGGTAGCCATCAGATATTATGGCTAAACTACCAGGGTGATTGCCTTGGAGTGGACTGCCACCAAATGCTATGGTCAGCCCTCTCGGTAGTAATTCATTGAAATGAGATAAAAATATGCTCATCCGTTTGTAAAAGATTTCAAGACATAAAATAATGATGAATAGAAAGAAGAAAAGGATAAAAATGAAAACAAGACAAAAGAAGAAACTAAAAGGAAACCACACTTTGGTGAAAACATTAAAGGTTTGCAACTACTAACAGTCTTCTCCATCAGAATTCATAGCTGAGCCAAAATCCTTCAAAGAATCATTTTATTACACAAAGTTGAAGTAAAATAGAAATGCTTACTTCCAACTATAAATGTAGAAAGTAACTACATTAAATGCTTTCACTGTTAAGACAATTGACTAAATCTCGTCTGAAAGTGTTGCATGTTGAATTTTTTATTCTTGCTAAATGAATACCGAAAGCTTATGTAAAATTCAAATTGATTACATTCTTCTTAATAAATTATTGTTAAAAAAAGGCTATACATAAGGTTATTGTAGGTTATACATGAATATATTCTGTCAATCCTAAACGTGCTGAGTAGGCCTATATTTAATAAATTCAAGATTTAATTGTTATGATTCTTCAACCTTAAGATAAAAGATTACCTTGCTAGAGTACTTTATTTATGTAATTTCTGATAGACCACTTTACCTTCATCATAACGAGACAGCAACAAGGCTAAAAATATTCTTTGTAATTTTATATGTCATATTTTGCAATGTTTCAGATTTCAAAGTACTTTCTGTTCTCAAATAATATCCGACGATTTATTTCAAAAGATATAAATGAAATTATGTAGAATCATATCAACATTTCAAAATCTAAACTGTTTGCAATGATGCTACCAGTAATTTGTATTTTGCTAAAATTTAAAGAAACTTTGAAACTAAAAACTAATTAATAAGTTTCCTCATTACTTAATTTCACTGACAGAGTTAAAACTCGTTTAATGTCAATATATGAAATATCGCGTGTTATTACATCTTATGATATTGTTATAGTAATTCCACAGAACTCGTGAGTTTCTATTGCATCAGATGTTGAATAACAGAAGAGTTGAGACAGTAGTGCTTCAAGAACTAGTAGACTCGCCCTATTAATCTATTGACATACCTCTTTGGGAGTTGTCTTACATTGCAGTGAGACAAGTTTAGTTCTCTAAGTGAACTCAGCTCAGTAACAGCCTCAAGAACATCTTCGGTTTCAGTGCCATTAAGGTTCAATATTCTAAGTGACTTTATGTCGCCCAACCTAAATAAGTTACCATAAACAGGTAATTACTGAGTGTACGTATATCATCTTCATATTGTACCTTTCAATGAGTTAGAGCTGTCAAGATTTAAATTTGCAATAAATTGTTTACATAAAAGAACAAATTACAACTGATTTCACTGATTAACACCTTTTTGCCAGTCACAGTCCTTCAAATTGATTGGTTATTATGAAACTAGGTTTGGCATTTACATTTGTACCTACACTATTATCTTAGACTTTACTACTTTGATAGTTACACTGAATCACCCTACTCACCGTACCAACATGGTACTTACTCCTTTACTTACAGCATTACTTCTTTTTATTTACATCTATCTACCCTCATCATAACAGGGCAGTACTCAAGATAAACATTACATATATAATAAGTTAACATCTCTTGCAGTGCTTCAGCTTCCAAAAAGCTGACCATTATAAAACAATTTTGCAAAAACTTTTTACGACAAAGGTCCAATTGACATTATAACAACCTCAGAAAATCTGAACTGTGTGTAGTGATGCTACCGACAATTGGTATTTTGTTAAGGTTTATTTTTAAAAGTTCGAGCTCCGGAACACAGAATCACTTATTATAGTGAAGGTAGGTCTGCAAGGCTGGAAGGCTGTCGACCTCTTATACTTGTAAAACTTTTCTTGTAATCTTGTTCGAAATCGTCATAAATAATGCAGGCATTACTTGAAGTGATCCCTAAAATATTACTTTGTATGAGACTGGAACTAACAACATTCATCTTAATAGACTAACACTATTACCCTAATTGACTGCCTTCAGGTTTACCACCAGGCTAAGAGTAAGTCTGGTGATGCATGAGATTTCTTTCTTTTTAAGTCAGATAAACTGCAAATTAATGTTTAAGAAGCTGGTTTTCAGGAACAAAATGAAGTTTTGAGAACAAACATTTTTAACAACTTTTTTAACACTCGTAACATGAGTTACGAGTGTGGATTCATTAAAGTTCAGTTCAGATTACCGCAATGGCGCTGTCAAATAATATGGTATGAATCTGCAAATTTATAAGTTTTATAATAATCATAATTTATCAAATGCTACAAATATATATTCAAGAAAAAGTGACATAAAAAAACATAATTTTCATACATGCAGTAAAAGAAAATTGACATTTTAAAGCAAATATGAATGTTTTTAAAATAAAGATATTAGCAAAGTTTGCTCAGTCAGTTGCGTTCTGATTGTTGCTTTTGTTTAGAACCATTTTAGATACTTCTGGCTGTCAATACCTTCCACAAGGTTTTCTGACCACAGTTCTTTTTGCTGCACATATGAGCTAATCAATGTTAGCATCAATACAATTTTTTGGCAGAGAAAGACCTTTTATGCCATGTTAAATAAAAACTTCTAGCGCAACTAAAGAGAAACCATGTGTAATCAAAATAGCCTCAAAATAATGGCTATCTGGAGAAAGGCAGGGAGCACACTCGCATAAATTTTTGATGAAATTGACCAAAATCAGAGGAAATGCATATATTTTATGTGGACTAACAGACAGACAATGACCAAGTGGGATTAATTTATATAGACCTCTATCAGCATTTACACTTTTATGTATAAAACTATTAGGGTTTACAAAGCTTTAGATGTTTTGCGTTGAAAACTTCTTTGTGTGTGTAGTCTATGTATATATAGTAACCTATGCGTGCATGTATTATTTTATAAGCCTATATCATTTACTCTTGCTACTGCATGTAACACTAATACTTATTCTGTGTACAAGTAATTACTGTCTCATGGATTGCTGTCTCTGTGTTTCCTGCCTAGTGGTTACGCCATTCGTTACGTCATTCGTTATGTTATACCTATTATTGTGTCATTCGAATACAAGCGGTCTTGGTGTCAAGTTAGCTGGTGCACTATACAAGGATAAAAGCATTTATTACAAGCTATTTCGGCTATAAGAAACAATGGCAGTAAAACTATCTGATTTAATCAAATCTTACGAGGACAATAATATCAGTGGAGAGTTCGGCACTTGGATCAGCAAACTAGAGCTGGTGGCTAAACTACAAAAAATAGAGGATCTTAAAACATTTGTACCGCTATTCTTAAATGGCTCAGCATTTGCTTTGTATGAGCAGTTGTCTGAGGATGTGAAGGGTGACTATGTTAAGCTGAAGAAAGAACTACTGATGGCATTCAGCATAAATATATACAGTGCCTACCGTCAACTACGTGAGCGAGCTTTGCAAGATAACGAAACAGTAGATGTTTACCTAGCAGATTTGAGAAGACTTGTAGAATCTATGGGATAGACTATTCCAGAACCGCTTCTCAAATGTGCTTTTATGTCAGGGCTGCCATCTGAAGTAGCATGCCAGCTAAAGCTACGGCTGCCATAGAGGAGATGGAGTTAAGGGAAATTGTAACTAGAGCTTGAGCAATTCTTTCTTCAAATTCAGGTGCGTCATCTTATGTATGCGGTGCTGCTACACATGACACACGTAATCAACCAGCAAAGGGTGTTCAACGCTATGCTTGCTCAGGTTTTGGACATATTTCAAGACATTGTCCTACAGGAAGAAAAACGAAAAGTTTTTCTAGTAAGCCCATTTGTGGTTACAACCGCAATAACATCGGTTATATAAACAGAAACTGGACAGCTAAGGAGCAGCAGGGAAACGAGAATGGGGGAGCCTCAGCGTCGCATGCTCTTCCCAACAACCAACACTAGAGACGACGCTGCCAATTATATTTGTGAGGCTTCATAGACTGTCCATAAAAACTCTAATTGATAGTGGATGTGAGCAGCCGGTAATCTCAGTTAGTGTTGTTCGTAAATTAGGTCTTGGCATAAGAGGGCAACAAAGGACAGTAAAGATGTTAAATGGAAATAGCACGCAATGCTGTGGAGAAGCTGACATCAATGTAGCTATAGAACATTGTGACACTATTCAGTTACGTTGCTTGGTAGTACCTGAGTTAGTATGTGGGTGCGGGTTGATTCTTGGTGTAAACGGAATCTACAAACTTAAAGGTGTGACAATACGTGCAAGAGACAGGGTAACATTTGGATGTGCATCACAACCTGTGGTTGCTATGTTATATGAAGATAACTCTGAGTTGAAAAAGCCTGAGACAGACTGTTTGACTATCGAAGATACTGACTTCAAAGCTGTATTTGATGGAACTAAGTGGACGGTAGTGTGGAAATGGAAAAGCCACGAACCAGAGTTGAAAAATCAATGCGCTGAGTATGCTATAAACTCCAACTATAAAAAACAATACAGCTGTGAGATTGAGCAGTGGATCTCTAATGGCTGGCTGGAGCCACATGATGTGAAGATTCATGGCAACGTAAGTGGCATAATTCCACTGATGGCAGTCTTTCAGTCAAACAAAGGTAGAAAGGTGAGACCAGTGATGGACTATAGCAGGGAGTTAAACAAGCATGTGAACAGCAATCCTGGAAATGACGTAGCTATATGTCAAAAAAAAACTGAGGCAGTGGAGAACATTAGGAAACAATGTGTATATGTTAGATCTGACAAAGGCATACCTACAACTTCATGCGGACAGTTCACTACAACGGTTTTAAGCTGTTCAATTCAATGGTCAGTTATATGTGATGACAAGGTTAGGGTTTGGTTTGAATGTGGCACCTAAGATAATGTCTCGTATCTTAGCGAAGGTTCTGTCAATGGATGAAAAGATAGCCAAAGGCACAGATCATTACATAGATGATATTGTGGTAAATGAAGATGTTGTGTCAGCGTTGAAAGTGAAGGATCATCTGCAGAAGTACGGCTTACTGTCAAAAGAACCAGAAAGTCTGTCAAGCGCACGAGTACTGAGTTTGAGAGTAAAGGCTTCCAACGGCGGTACTCTCAAATGGAGTAGAGACTCTGAGCTGCCAGAAGTGCATTCCACTGTGACCAAACGAGAACTGTACTCAATATGTGGCAAGTATATTGGTCACTATCCAGTTGCAAGGTGGTTGCGAGTAGCATGTAGCTATCTCAAAAGAGAAATTAACGCTTATGGGTGGGACGATGAGGTACCCGGTAATGTCAAGAAAAAATTAGATGAGATTGATAACAGCATACACCGCCATGACCCTGTAACTGGTCAATAGAAAGTACCTGCATCTGAGAGTGGAAAAGTGTGGTGCGATGCTAGCAGCTTGGCAATAGGAGCATGTGTCGAGATTGATAATCAGATAGTAGAGGATGCAAGTTGGTTGAGAGGTGTCAATGATGGGGCCCATATCAATATGGCAGAGTTAGAAGGAGTTATCAAAGCAATCAATATGGCTATGAAATGGAATCTCAAAAATGTGACAATTCTGACAGACTCTGCCACAGTATTTGGATGGGTGAAATTTGTATTACAGGACTGTAAAAGACCAGAGGTGAGCGGCCTCAGTGAAATGCTGGTGAAACAACTCCTCAATCTACTAAATGATCTAATCAGTGAGTATCAGTTGGTCTTACAAATAACTCTTGTAAAGTCTGAAGACAATAAAGCTGATGAACTGACTAGAGTTCCCCGCAAATGGTTGGAGAAATGAGTATGTGCTGTCAATCTAACGACTTCTGACAGTATAGAAGGGAAACTGCGTGATCTACATGAAGCTCATCACCTAGGCGTTGATCGTACATGGTATCTAGCCACAGAAAAGTGGGGGCCTACTGTAAAAAAGAAAGACATTGAAGAAGTAGTGAAGCACTGTCATGTGTGCAAACGAGTCGATCCTGCACCAGCTCATAGGGAAACTGGTCAAGTAGACGTGGAAAGTGATTGGTATCGATTAGCAACTGATATAACACAGTACCAGGAAATTCCGTACTTGACTGTTATTGACTGTGGACCGAGCAGGTTTGCAATTTGGAGAAAGCTAAGAAACGAAACTTCTCATGCTGTCATGGAACAGTTAGACCACATATTTTGTGAGCGCGGGTCTCCAGTAGAAATATTGTCAGATAATGGACCTTGCTATAGATCGTTTAAGCCTCTTCCTGACAAATAGGGTGTAAATCATATCTACAGCTGTGCTTATAGAGCTTCTGGCAATGGAATGATAGAACGCAATCATCGTACTATTAAACGCATGCTTGCCCGCTCCTGTGGTACTGTCAATGACATGCTATATTGATACAACAATTCTCCTAATGCCGATGGTGTTGTGCCATTTAGGAGATTGTTTAATTACAATCCTCAGAAACAAGAAACTACTAGAATATCGGCTAAACGGGACATTAGTTTAAACCCTTACAAAGTGGGTGACCAGGTGTATGTAAAACCAGGTAACGCCAAGTGCACATCAGTGTGGAAAACTGGTAAGATTACTTCCTTGGTCTCCAACACAGCGGTTAAAGTGGATGACATGACTCGCCATATAGGAGACATAAGATTTTGTTGGAGAGTTGATAAACAGCCAGTTACTTTAGACTGTGAGTTAGACATAGCTAATACTAATACTAACGAGTCAATTGAGGGTTTAATAAACATTGAAATTCCACCTGTAACTAAAGACAGTCACAACAATTATTCAACTGCAGCTAACAATGCCACTAGACCAGCTAAGGCTAGAAAACCCCCAGATTTTTATGTAGCTGGTTTTAATTGATCTTGGAGATCAGGGGGAGGTGTAGTCTATGTATATATAGTAACCTATGCGTGCATGTATTATTTTATAAGCCTATATCATTTACTCTTGCTACTGCATGTAATACTATTACTTATTCTGTGTACAAGTAATTGCTGTCTCATAGATTTCTGTCTTTGTGTTTCTTACCTAGTGTTTACGCCATTCGTTACGTCATTCATTATGTTATACCTTCATTTTTGTCATTCGAATACAAGCGGTCTTGGTGTCAAGTTAGCTGGTGCACTATACAAGAATAAAAGCATTTATTACAGTGTGCTAGAACTTAATTTGCGTTCCGAAAAGTTCAAATGTAGAGCTGATACGAAGTCAGTCAAGGTTTGGCTTTATATTGTCTAACAGTATTTATTGTCATCTACAATAGACACTCCTACAGTGTAAATAGTTTGTTCCGAGAAAATTTATGTTATAAGCATTTTATGTTATACTAGATGAATGCCTAGCTTTGGACGGGTTTTAAAAACAGCTTATAAACAGTGGCAGGTAATGTAGCTGCCTGCTACTTGCCATTAGCCTGGCATATTACCAATGATCAATTTCAGTAAGATACTATTGCCTAACTTACTAATAAGAGCCAAGAGAGCAAACTTTAGTGACGTTGCGCCGTAATGCAGAGTGCTATGCGTATTTTAACCTAAATAGCGACTATTAACACCCATTGAATCAATTGCACCTTATGTCGCTGAATGAGTTAGTATAACACCTGGTGAACGGGAGGTTCCAAGATCAAATACTCTGTGGCACGGATTCTTCATTGCTTGACACTATTTGCTATAACTGGACAGACAGAACAACCACAGTCGACAAACTTGGAGATTTATATAGATGAACAATGAAATTACATGTAAATTGCCTAATTTGTTCCCATAATCTTCCCTTGGATCTTAGGCTAATTCAAATGAGAAAAATTTAAACCTAACTTTTTAACATAGTGACTGTACAGTCACTATTATTGGTCCATTTCAAACACCTTTTTTCATATCAATTTGCTTTGGTTTAGGGTTTATGATTACGTTAATTTTACTTTAAGTTCAAGGAATCATGCACCTTCAAGATCAATATCAATTCATCTTTTTTTTCTAGACAGGTAAATGGATGGTGGAAAAAAAATTTAAACTCATTTTTATGAGTCTAAAAGAAGTAAACAGAGTAAGATAAAAAATATATATCCACTATAGTAAGAGCGGTCTGTCGGTTCATTCGGTTTTCTGAAGCCAAGGTTAGAGCTGAAGATAAATGATTAATTTAAATTGGACTCCAATTTGATGAATTCAATTTGCTAGACCAACACTCTAGCACCTGCCCCAATAGATCACTGTAAAGCATTTCTGAATAATTATGCCGCTGCTTATTCTCTTGGCTTTATTGACACACCTGGTGGCCTCTCGTGGCACGCTGGATTGCGAGGATATTAAAAGGTATATGTTGTATTGTCTGGTAAGAAGTGACAACAATATTTTTAAACGTTAATTATGAGATTCTCGATATTCAAATCAATTTGGAGAGCTATACACAAAAGCTATTTCGTTATATAAAAAGTTTTACGTAACATGCAACATAAACTTAACATAAATATTTTATGTCAAGTGTACAGTGCACTCTAGGTTATGACGCCCCTGTTTTCTGATATTTTTCAGCATAAGGCAGAAAAATCGTGAAACAGGGATGCCATAGTCTGTGATGTTTTACGACATCAACAAAATGCTCTCAGAAATTTAAATTTGGCAGTCAGTGTGCTGAATATGTCAAAATCATGAAGATATCAATATGCTATTCATCAAAATTCCTTCCACAACTCTTGAAAATGACAAAATGCTCATTCTCTTTCTTCCTGAGCTCCGCATTCTTTGTTTTGTAAATGTTAATACTGCTTGAGTGAAACAAAATTTAATGAAAAGTGAGCGAAAGTGAAAATTTTTGTGCATTTTAGCGTTTAATATAACATTTACTGTATACTTTACTTTATTATACCTATCTACTATATAAACGGCAATCGTTGTCTGTGTGTGTGTATATGTGTGCATGTGTCCGCCTTATAGAGTATCGTACTTTTCGGACTATTACCCACTACTAGGTATTTAGGGCGCATTAACGGGAATCTCCGGTTAGTACACGCCTCTATACATAACCTATTCATCGTTTGCCGTGTTCCCACAAAAATGACGTAATAATTACAACTCTATGGCTTTCTTTTAGCTTCATGATATGCGATGCTTTTTTGTACTCGACGTATTAGGGCTGATTCGTTTTCGGCAAAACGATATCGGCAATAGACTCTCTTGATATTAGAATTTGGCGATTAAATTTTGTTAACTCTATGAAACATGATGCTATTTTTGTTAACCTATATTTCTGGCTTTTCTTAAGGTTCAATTGCTAAATTGCTGTTAAGGTCACTACTTTTCACGCGGACAATTGTATCATCTCGGATAGGAATAACATCTAGATTCTCTCACCTTCGATCAGACAAAGACACTACAATATTCTATTTTTACATAACATATCGTTGTACCAGTATCGTCGTATTCAGAGTTTTGATAGATAGCTGTTGGTGGAACAGTAACTTTTTATACACACACTTCTATGCAAGAATTGTTATTATTAATTCAACATATTCACGGATTTTATTTTGTTTTCTCAGCTCGTATTAATTGTATCATTACCGAATCATCTCATATTGTAATCATAGCAAAACAGACTCAATTTAGCTATTATTTGCTAATTATTTCCCTGTTACATCTAAACCCTTTATAGTCGTTTTATTTTTAAAATTGATTTGACCTGCACAAAACATTTATCTCATGATATGAAGTTTAAAAGTTACAGTGGTTTGGCAAAGTTTGATGAACTTTACAGTTGTTTTTATTTTCTCTCAAATTATTTCAACTACACAAAACACTTTTCTCATGATAGGTTACCTATCACGTTTTCTCATGTTACCTATGTAGTTTGAATGTTAGAATGGCAAATGTTGTTATATATGTTAAAAATACGAATAGATTTTCTGTGCAAAAACTTTTTTATTACCCAGGTACAAGTACAGCTTATGGTGTAAAATGTTAAAAATATACTTTACCGAAGTTGTTTTCTCGCCTTGAGGCGGATTAAAATTTACATTATTTTATTTTAATGGGAAAAATTGTTTTGGATCTTTAACTTCTAGCACTGATTATGTTCAAGAACTGAGGTTCTACTATACGTTATCAAAAGATATAGGTCGCTGAAAGTTATGAAATTCTAAATTTACATTGGTTTGAAAACCTTTACAGTTGTTTTATTTATTTTTAAATCAGTTGTCCTGCACAAAACCTTTTCTTTGTGATATGAAGTTCGAAAGTTGTATTTTTTTGAAAAAGTTTGAAAACCTTTACAGTTGTTTTATTTTCTCTCTTAATTTAATTCAACTACACAAAACACTTATTTCATGATAGGTAGTTTAAAAGTTAGAATGGCAAATGTTGTTATATGTTAAATACAAATCAATTTTCTGTGCAGACTTTGTTTACTACCCCGGCAACGCCGGGTAGCACAGCTAGGCTTGGGGCCGTGGCATCACTCGGGGATGCGCGGGAGACCTTTTTCACCCCGAGTTCAGCGAGAATCTCCAAGCGCGACTTTCCGGATGAATGAGTTGGCGAGTGCGAGGCGATTGATTGCAAAGGAATTGAGTGCTAGGCGATTGATTGCGAGTGCGAGGCGATTGGTTGCGTGACGATTGGTTGCGAGTGCAAGGTGATTGATTGCAAGGCAAGTGCAAGATGATTGATTGCAAGGTGAGTGCGAAGCGATTGATTGCGAGTGCGAGGCGATTGATTGCGAGGCGAGGCGAGTGATAGGTGATTCCAAGGCAAGTGCGAGGCGATTGATTGTGAGGCGGGTGCGGGCCGATTGATTGCAAGGCGATTGATTGCGAAGCGATTGATTGCGAGGCGAGTGCAAGAGCGCGATTGTCAACTGCTCGGCGGGTAAAGACTGGTCAGCCGAGGCGGGGCTCAGCGGCAGAAGTGCGCGATCGTCAACTGCAAATATAGACGGGTATGAACGGGTGCATGAATTTAGACACATGAATCTAGAATATTTACTAGATTTTACACGCATCTAGCTGTAAAACACATTGCAGATTTCCATTGTTTCCCCCAACATTGACATGTATATGTGCATGATACTCTGATCAGGACAACAATTTCATTAGACTGCATATTTGGAGTTGTTTTACAGTATGAAAGACAACTCTCAATAAACCTTATTCTGCACGTGAATCTGTTCCTGTAGGCGGGTAATGCAGCTAGTCTACTATATAAACGGCAATTGTTGTTTGTCTGTCTGCGTGTGTGTGTGATTGAGTGTCTGCCTTATAGAGTACTGTACTTTTTGGACTATTACCCGCTACTAGGTATCTAGGGCACATTAACAGGAATCTCCGGTTAGTATACGCCTCTATGCATAACCTATTCATCGTTTTTACACAAAAATCATGTGATCTCTGGTTAGCGCGCAGTAATTTACATGCAATTAATATTTACTGCCAACGTGTACCGAGAAGGTCACGTAAATGTTTGTTTCTTGCGGTCACTGGAAAAAACGCAGTTCTCACCTACTAACCTTCCACATCAAAAAGGTAAGTGCTTCTTATTCAATGTTGTATTGTCTATGAATTGCCACACTTCCAATACATAACCCTTTCACTAGCGTCCATGTACAAATGTAGCTATTGGCTTACTGCCAGCCATTTTGCCGATATTGCTTCATGATACTTTTTCAATTTGAAACTTCATCTAGAACGTTTGTTTTGGTTATATATTTCAGTTTCTGCAACTAAAAAGTTTTTACGATCTTTTGCAATGTTCCTTATTCTTACAAAGCCATTACTTTCATCGCCATCAGAGGCAGTGCTGCTATTGCTATTTTAATTATCTGTGTAATCACAAAATCTGAATAGGCTATAATGTCATCAACATAAGTAGTTATTTGTTTTTTAACTCGGACGCCTTTGATGAACTTACACAAAAATGTTCGTTTTTAAGTTGGAAATTCCCAAACAAAGATTAAAATATTAAACTTTAGGCTAATTTTATAGAGAAATCTTAAAACAACACTGTCCTCAGCATAAAAAGTCCTAAAGATCGTTGGTTATGTTATCAACGAATAATAAAATTCAATTAAATTTTGCTGGTAAAGTCGCAAAAATGCGTCTACTGCGGTCGACCATGGAAAACGCATAAATGAGTATACTTTAGTGAAAGAGTTGAAAACGTTTGATTTGCCATTGTTTGTGATAGTAAACATGTTCGTTCCCTTCTGAATTTCTTTTATTGTTTTCCAGCTACGAGTACTGCAGAACTACAGCTACTACAGAACTTGCACGAGTACTGTTACTGCGTTTCACCTACTAAATTTCTACATCGAAAAGGTTAGTATTGTTGTATGTTATTGCTATTTACTATGTTAATGCTATTACTGCTATTGCTATTTTAATTATCTGTGTAATCACAAAAATCTGAATCTTCTATAATGTCATCAACATAAGTAATTGTTTTCTAACTCGGTGGCGTTTTCAAAATGATTGTTTTTAACCACTTCGGGTACAATTGCATAATCAAATTTTGCGTTCAGGTACAATTAAATCATGATGCTCTACAGATTATGACATGGGTCAACAAAATGTCATTTTAACCATAGAAGCACTCACATTTTCACATAGAACACCTATACTTTTTGGAAAGCAGAGAAAATTCTGTATCTGATCACATTATTTTTATTGCAAAAATTAAAAACAATAAATACTGAAAGTAGCATGAAATAGCGGTTTTATTAAAATTCGTGTTCTACGAACATATTTGACTAATAAGGCTAGCATATAAATGTATAAAAGTATATATAATAACAAGCAATTAAAACATTATACAGTGTATAAAATGCAATCTACAGTCTCTTCCATAGCTGTTAACTTATCTTCGTCACCACTCCACTGGAAGTCTGCCATTTCTATCGCTGAATTGAATCCTACACGCATCCACCACTAGCTACTACGCGTTGTTACTAACTGATCGCGATGTTGAACTTTGAACGTAAATTACTCGAAATTATTTCATTTGATCATAGCTGTTTGGTCAGCCCAATGTCTGCAAACATGTCTGAAGGTCATGCTTAGCTTTGTAAATATAGTAAAGCTGTAAGCAGGCTCTAAAAATAGATGAATGAGTAATGCAACTACGCAAAGCCTAAAACCGGCTGATGAACTTGAAAGGAATATACTCGAAGCCGCTATAGCGCGCATGAACCCGAAGTGGTCAAGTTGAAAATTCTAAAACAAAGATTTAAAATTAAATTTTAGGCTAATTTTATAGAGAAATCTTTGGACAACGCTGTCACTACCATAAAGGTCTTAAAGATCGTTGGTTATGTTATCAACGAATAATAAAATTCAGTTACTAGCAATTGCTGGGAAAGTCGCAAAAATGTGTCTTGGGTGGTCGACCATAGAAATCACATGAATGAGTCTACTTCAGTAAAAGGGTTGAAAACATTGGATTTGCCATTGTTTGTGATTGTAAACATGTTCATTTCTTTCCGCAGCTGAGTTAAGTTTACTTTTACTTTTTTTCCAGCTACGAGTACTACAGAGCTACAGCTACTACAAAACTTGCATGGGCACTCCAACCGTTACAATAGGCAATGGTGAAAAGAAAGCAAGCAGTGTATATTACAAAAAAGCACACAATCTCATTCAATTTTAGAAATGCTTGAAGCAGTACAATGCCTCCCAAAAAGCCTACTGCCCAAACGCAAGAACAGATTGATTCCCGTAGAGAAAGAGACCGAATTTGCAAAGCAGCAGCTAGACAAGCAGAAACTGCAGAGCAAACACAGCTACGCCCACAACAAAACAGAACTGCTATTGCAGCTGCTAGAAGTGCAGAAACTGTGGAGCAAACACAGCTACGCCTACAACGAAACAGAATAGCAGCTACTAGAAGAGCAGAAATTACTGAACAAACACAGGTACATCGAGAGCAAGTCAGAATAGATGCTGCAGCCGCTAGAAATGCAGAGACTACTGAGCCGACCCAGCAGCGACTCAAACGACTCAGAGCAGCCGCTATATCGGCCAGAGGTGCAGAAACCTCCGAGCAGATGCAGCGGCGACAAGAACATGATGCACTAGCTACAACAGTTGCTCGGCAAGCTGAATTTTTAGAGCAGATAAAACGGCAACAACAGCAAGATGCACTAACTACAGCAGCTGCTACCAGGCGCCGTGTATGGACAAAAAACTTCTCATTTGACTACAGTCCTGCAACACAGTTTAGGGCCGAATTTTTTTATGGGACGAATGTCCAAAAATGCTCCAGATGTAATGCCTTACGTTGAAAAGGCGAGAGGCCATATATGTAGTTTTTATAGCAGATTTTATTGTTAATAAATTTTATCAACACAACCAAATTACTGCTGCACCGTTTGTATATACCATGTCAAAACACAGGCTATAGATGAAGAGCTGGTGAGTCATGATTAGTGTTTCAAGCATGTAGAAGTCTCAATTCAATAAATGCTGGTGATAGCTTAGCAGTGCAATAGCAAAATATTTTTAGAATTTCTTAAAATATGTAAAGTTAAAATATGTAAAACTTTTCAATACTGCCAGTTTGAAAAACTTCAGTTTGTCTAGCAATGTCAATTTCATTATCAGTTCTGTGTACAAAATTAGGACGACTCCGATTTGTTTGGTTCGAGACTGATGCATTGAAGACTAGCTGTAAAACACATTGCATATTTCCATTGGTCTCTCAAACATTATTGACATGTACGACTGCATATGTGTATGCAGTCAGATCAGCACAAAAATGTCAGTAGATTGCATATTTGGAGTTGTTTTACGGTATGAAAGACAACTCTCAATAAAACTATTGCTTTATGTAAATCTGTTCCCGAACACGGGTAATGCAGCTAATGTAACTATATAAATACATCTGCAATTTTAATTTGTTAGCCATAAGTGCTAAGATTGATAACAATCATAAAGGAACAAGCAAGAAAATGGTTACCATGGCAACGAAGCTAGAGGTACTAGATTAACTGTAGTTACAAAGGTCAGTATGCTATTTTGTAACATTTTTTTTGCATCAGATAATCACAATAGGTTTCTATCCCCCTCTATACAACTTTTTGGCCTTACGATGCCAACACTAGAATGAAGTAATTTCACTGTAATTTAAAATATAAGAGCTTTAGTAATAGGAGTGTACACTGTATTAACAAAACCATAGTTCAATACTAACATGTAAGTCAGAGTATAATTAATAATGTAGTAGTGCAGTAGTTAATTGACTTAAAACTTATTTAAAAGAATCCATAAAAAACTCCTTTTTATCAACATAGTGGCTGACTATTTATCTATTTGGTATATTTCAATAGTAACTGAGCAAATGATAATAGGACAACTAGAATTGGACAGAAATAATTTGTTTGTCAAAAAATATGTAGAGTGAAAGCATTCAATGCGTCCATCTACTAATAGACTTATAATTGAAAACATACAGCTAAATAAAAACATTCAAAATGTATCATTTTAGGAAATCATTCTTCAAAAACGCATATATATTCTTTGTTACCAATCTTGACAGTGCAAGGTATATTAAAGCTTATACAAGTATGTAAGCTTTACTATAATGTTACACATTTTTCAAGAAATAATTCCAATTAACATCGTAACAACCTCGTAGAACCTAAATTGTCTGTAATGACGCTACCAACAATTTTTATTTCACTAAAATTTAATAAAACTTAAAAACTCTCTCAGTTATTTAATTATCTTTTCCATTTATAGTTTCACTGTATGTCTGCTACATAATTTACTCTATAAACGGTATTGGATGTCAAATAATGGAGAAGTGGAGACAGTTGTTTTTCTTGAAATAGAAAAGTGAGCCTGCTAAAATTAATAGAAATGCCTCTCCGGGATTTGTTTTATTTTGTGCAAGGACATGTATAAAATTATACTCAGTTTAGTGACGGCTTCAAAAACGACTTCGATGTTATGAAATTTGAACGAAATTGGTCAAAAAAAGTGAAAAAGCATTTTATTTACGCATACTGATACTGTACATACATGCACATACACAATAAAAAAGTGGGATTTATTAATATAGAATTTTATCAGCTTTTCTACTTTTATGTACAAAACTATCAGGGTCCAAGTTTCAAATGCTTTATTTTAGAATTTTCTCTGCATCTTGAAAAATAATTCGCGTATTGAAAAAAATAACTGTGGAGTTTCTTGTGGTATGTTGAAATACTCATACATAGTGCAGATAGTAAGCCAGTCAATGTTTGCCAGTCAACTGTCAATGCCAGTCAACTAATCATCACCTCATATGTTTTATATCTTTAGTGTACTTTATTAAAAGGTTATTTGATCTTTAGCAATATATTGTTAAATAATTTTCACTAAGCTTGTGACGTCATTTAATATTTTAACAGAATTTAAACAATGTCATCATACATATCAGCTACCATAAGGAAACCTCACCTTTAGTACGTCCTTCAGGTAGTGTGATAGAAATGGTCCCATACGAAAGAAACAACCAGAATGCGACTGGCCAAGAAAATGATGCAAACATTTATGTTTCAAAAATATTTTTGTTCTTGCATATAAAAATATGGCTTGATTATGTTACGTGTTCTTGAATATATATTTGCACCATTTGAAAGATTACTACATGTATTATAAAGCTTATAATTTGCAGATTCATAGAATATTATTTGATGGCATTATAGCGGTTGCCTAAACTGCAGCAAAAATATCAATGATTTCAATGAGCTTTATGTAGTTATACTATAAAAAGATGCTTTAAAAATTAGAATGAATTGAAAAGAAACCGAAAATTCCCACAAACTGCAACGCAGGTTATAAGATCATTGAAAGTTAATTGCAAGCAATACATGTAAAAATCAACTGGTAGAGCTATTTCTGAGCTTTTCAATTCATATGTTTGAGATATATATGATAAGTTTAAACGCAAGTTATAGCAGATTCCTTGTATCCAAAATGATTAAAATTGCTATGTTGAAAAGCGAGTGCAAAATTTAGTCAACATTCGCTTCACCTGTAAAATGGTTAAATTCATCTTATCAAAATAATCGTATTCTTGGGGTGCACTACTCTTCCAGAGGCCGTGTGTTAATAACTTTTGCTTAGAGTTCCTATACCTCCAGCATTTCAGAGGATCCTTGAAGTTAAAGGCCACAAACGAATCTCTGGCAGTCAGCTCTGATAACTTTTCCTTATAGAAAATTTTTCAACTTTTCACCATCACACACCACCGCTCATATTATAGCAAAGACTACAAAATTTCAGGCAATGCCCGGGTAATAAAAAAGTCTTTGCACCAAAAATTTATTATTATTTAAAATATACAACATATCGTATTCTAATTTTTTAACTTCATATCGTAAATAATGTTCTCATACAGTTAAAATAAATTAGAGGAAAATAAAACAACTGTAAAGGTGTTTAAATGTGAGATAATTAGCCAGTAATGTCTAAGTCGAGTCGGTTCTACCACAAATATAGCAATGAAAAATAATTGATACTAATACAATTGATACGAACAGAGAAAACAAAATAAAAACCATGAATATATTGAATTAATAATAAAAACGAGTACATAGAAGTGTGTATTAAAAAGGCTATTGTTTCAGTAGAAGCTGTCCATTAAGACTTGAATTTGAAGATATTGGTACCTCTCAACATTGATAAAAACATATAGCAGTGAAAGGCCCGAGGGTATTTTTTTTGGCCAAACTAACAAGGAGTGTAGAGACAATTTCTACTTAAAATAACACAACATAGAATTGTCTCGTGAAAAGTCTGGCTTTTACAGTTTTAGCAAATGATCTTAAAAAGGAACGGAAATTGAAGGCATCGTGTAACGACACGTTTAAACTTGCAACATAACATTTGATGATTACAAATGAAAAAAAGTAATGGATTTCAAAATAGCTTTCAAAAAACTTTCAAAAGGAAATCACAAAAAGTAATATTAACTAATATTAATAAGAAGTTTATGTTTAACTGTTATATGTTTAACTTGTAACCTGCAATTACGGTAAGGATAGGTAACATAATTGATAACGATAAAGATGGCTTAGTCGAGTGGTTAGACATTCCTGTCTGTAGACTCGCAAGTTGAAGTTCACCAGTTCAATGCAAGTTTTTCATTTCTAAAACTATATCGCTATACCTGAACATATGAACAAAAGACAAACACTAATATTTTTACAAAAAGACTACAAAACCAGAGTGCAATTGATTGTACTCATAAAACTGCTAGACGAATGCACGAAGTTGTCCGGGTAATAATAAAGTGCTTTATGCAGAAAGTCTGTTTTTTATTTAATGTATAGCAACTGTTACCATTTAAACCTTTAAACTTCTTATCACGCGAAAAGTGTTTTGTAAAATTTAAATTGATTAAAAAAGCAAAACAACAGTAAAGGTTTTCAAACTTGTTCAAGCAACTGTAAATTTTAAATTTCATCTCATGAAATAAGTATTATGTTGAAATAAATCAAGAGAAAAGATAAAAGAGCTGTTAAGGTGTTTCAATAAAAATGTAAAATAATTAGCAAGTAAGGGCTAAAAAAGTATGTTTTGCTACAATTGCAATGAACCAATTATTTGACATACAACTACAGCATTTCAATGCGCTTCAGCTTTGGTCTTGTCAGGCAAAAATATCAAATAGAGGAGTATAGAAACCCATAGTTTTTATCTAATGCAAACATTTCCCGGTAATAAAAATCATCCAATTTTCATATACAGTGGAACCTCGGTTTTCGAACGATTCGCATTTCGAACAAATCGGAGTTCGAACAAAAAATTCAAGAAACTCTTGCTTCGTAGTTTGAACAAAAGTCGGAGTTCGAATGCCGGTATGATGCGTGAGTGCGTACGTGAGGGTGGGATGCTGAGCGGCAGTATGTTAGTGCTAAAACTTGCTTAAAAGCTGGCTCGTATCTCAAGTTTCTCGTACGTTGGAGCACTCGTAAGTTGAAGTATTACTGTAACTTTAGTGTATTTAGTGGTTATGATCTGCAAAAAATGTAAGATTACAATGTACATGTACTACGCGCTTAATTTACTAAAGAAGTGATACTATCTTTAGTAATATGATGACTGTGTTTTTCATCATAGACGTAAAAAAATGTCTAATATGGAAGTCAAACAATTTTATCATGCATATCAACTAACATGAGGAAATCCAACATCTCACACATTATTCATGTAGTACGTGATAAATGTGAAGTTTTTATCAAAGAACATCCTTCAGATAGAAGTGCTCAGTATTTACCAGAATGATTATATTTTGTGTCAGGTTCAGTTTAAGAACAATATAGCCACTGACCAAGGTGGCAGCTCTTTCACGTTGCAAATGATAACATGAAGTTCCTCTAAAGACATCTCAGGCAATCTTGGCCATCCAGAGGAGAGGTTGACTTGGTAGAGTTCTAACTTCTTAAGGTGTGTCAACTTTTCCAAGCTGAAATACATGATAGTCAACTTGTTGTAACAGACAGTATATAATCTAAAGGTACAGTCAAACTTCGGTTATACAAAGTTAACCACTCTGATATTACCTTCTGATGTTGATACTATCATGTTAGAGTTAAGATTATTTATGGTAATACTTGATGATAAATAATAAAGGTAGCTATGTCTAGCATCAACATGAGTGTATTATATGAAAGTATCAACAAACTGTGTGTGTAAGAAACTAATTTAAATTCTAGAAACTAAATAAAGTAAAACTCAAAAAAAGGTTTTGGTTTTCACAATGCCTTCACATTAAATCTAGGTCAATTACAGACATAGCATAAATAACACACAAAGCAGCGCATAGCTAGAGGTGGTGGCAAAAGCAGCCAGTTTAATTTAGAGCTATAAGTAAATGAGTACTAATATTTGGCTTTGCATTATATATCATCAAACTTTTATATTCTATCTATATATCAAACAGAAAGTTTGTTTTTCCTTTTGTCTGTCTGCTGGTTCACAGAAATGAAATTGCTAAGATTTAGGTAAAAGCACACAAATCGATCTTATAGAGCTTTTTCTGGCGGAGCTAATTATGCTACTTTGATCAGGATTATTTTTTGGTATTTAATGACCCATTGTAGGTTCTTACATACTGTAAGCTATAAATAAATGTATAAGATAGTTGAGAGTTATTTTGAGGGTATCTTAGTGATAGTAAAGAGAGAGAATCAAAGACTGAGTGCCCCAAGGCAAGATAAACCTCTGATTTTAGAAAGTCAGATTGCCTTATAACAATGCTGCCCCTGAGAATTGGTGAGCACTTGCATGGGTTGCCTGAAAGAGGGAACATTCCTTATCCGGCCAACCCATATTGCCTAAGGCAACGCTGCCTCCTGACAATTGGCAAGCACTCTCATTGGCAAGATGAACACCAGAAATGCTAGGAGTGTCAATTGCTTCACTCAGGTGCTGAAGAGGATGATGCTTGTGCCTGGAGCCCCATATAACAGTTCCAATCACTTCAGTCGTTGAGTGCAGGAGAAATCGCGAACTTCATCAGAAAGTTCTAAAAAGTGGAGGAGGCAAATGATTGAATTGAGGGAGCCAGTCTACTACACCCTCGAGAGGCTTCGCAAAAAATGGCAGAAAACTGGAGACAAAACGACCCCGTAAAAGCTGTCTTTGGCTTGCTTCGAGTTCGATTTAGTCTCTCTGCTAAACAGGTTCATTGTAAGCTGTGTACCCTTAGGCAAACCACAGTTACTACTCATCAGGAGCATGCCTGCCAGATAGAACGTTAAGTCCATGTGGAAAACGAGGACTTGCCTGCATCTTACATATCAAATGAGTTGTTATGCAGCTTCATTAAACACAGCGATGCACAGCGGCATCTACCGGGTGTACAGATGGCCACATTGACGGAGGTAATCTGAGAGAAAACTGAATTCCTTTAGGTTAAGCCGGCAGACCATCCAGCTGTGGATCTCCGAGCCATGAAAGAAGCTTTCAAAGAACAGACTACAGTAGTCCAGAATCAGACTGTTAGTTAGTTGGCATTGCTTATGCAGCAACTGATGCAACAAGTCCAGCAACCGCAACAGGAGAAGAGTCGGCTCCCAAAGGCCACCAAGAAAAAACCACTTCAGTGTTGGGGATGCGAAGACCAGGGACATGTTTGCCGGAACTGCCCTAGTAAGAAGCCTCAACACTAACAAAACGGCAACGGGTCGCAATAGTAATGCCGACCAGTAATTGCACTAAAGCTTTCAACTACTACCTCCTTGGCAAAAGGAAGTCAATCGGTGCTGTGTCAAAAGCCCATCTCAAAGGCTGGTGCGACATGTCACTGGTTGGAGATGTCTCGCCAGAAAAATTTCCAGCCCAAAAGAGCCCAACAAGTGATGGAAAGCTGAGAAAGACGAGGTCTGTGCTTGCTACACTGGCTGAGACAGCAATGAAGGAAACTCCAAAACTATTACAAAGCTGTGAAGAAACTGGACCCCAAATACCAGAAAGATGGATCAGACATGGCAACATGCTCTGTGCCATACTGAGCCGCACCAGGTTAGGTTGCCAAAAGTACACTCGGAAATCGGCTTGAAGATTCCTGATTAGTGCAACATCGGAAGAGTCTTAGTGGTCAGCCCAACCTTTTTTACACATCACTCCAGCTCGAAGAGACACGACGGTAGCTCGCTTCAGGAGTGTGATTTTCTGAGGCTAACCTCGGAATTGAGTCTGAGAGCAACTAGCTGGCAGACCGTTGAAAGCCTGCCTTGAAGATGGCAGAGACCATTCATCATACACCCATCAGTTAGACTTAGTGAACATTTCAGAAAGCTGCTTTGGCAGATTCAAGAATGTCCCGACTCAGTTAGTGCAAAACTGATCAGCCGACAAGTACTAGGCCGACCCCACTTTATCAGTTACTTACTCTCCAAGAAGTTAGAAAGGAGACCCATCCAGTTCCTGATTGACACTGGATGCACTACGAACTTGCTGAGCAAGCAAGTGTTTGACAAGCTTCTTGAAAGCACAAGAGACTTGTTTGAGGAGAATGACAGCTACGGTATCATGGTGAATGGAACCCAGTTGCTAATCAGCAAAAATTTTGCAATTGTTTGAAATGTGAAGACCTAGTCATGGTGGTCAGCCACATTAGCAAGAATGTCATCCTAGGAATACCATTTCCAGTAGCCCACCAGTGCACCATGGATTTTCAACAGCTCTTGATCTCTGTGGACAGACATCCTTTAACTTGTATGGATAGACATTGCCGGCTATAACTCAGCAAAATCTAGGTAGCGTGCAGTATGGCAGTGCTGGCCAGGATCAAGATAGTCATTCTGTGTCAAGTGGCTACCAGGAGCTGATGCCTGTTAGGAGTGATAAAGGGCTGCCCGGGCTGTAAAATGTAAAATTAGCGCAGATGGCAAAGCTGACTGCTGTAAAGCCAGGTTTGTAGCTCGTGGTTTCACTAAGCAGCAAAGAGTAGATCTCAATTAAACGTATGCCCCTGTAATTCACAAAACGTAATTGTGTGCAGTTTTTTTCATATTGTTTCAGTCTAAAAATGATCATCCACTAAATAGATGTCAATACTACATTTCTCCATAGAGAGATAGTGGAGGACATACATGTATATTTGTATGTTTCTGAATGTTTCATTACTCCTGGACTAAAAAACTGAGTCTATAAGCTCAAACGTTTTCTCAATGGATTAAAGCATTCACCCCGCTGCTGGAATCAGTTTTTAGATCATTTTCTAAAATCACTAGCTTTTTCTCCATCTTCAGCTGATGACTGTGTCTACATACAAAACATTGGTGGTCAAAAAACTATGTTAGATGGTTATGTAAAAGACATTGTGTTACTGAGTGATAGTGACAAGTCAACTGTGTGATATCAAGTCGTCAGCCAGTCAAAAATTTAAAATGAAGAGTCTCGACCCTATTCATTATGTCCTAGGTGTGAGTTTTTCAGTTTTTGAAGAAGCCTTGAAGAGGTACCAACACAACTACATCTCTCAAACTTTGAAAAATATGGCATGTGCAACTTTAGCCCTCTCAGCACAACCATGGCTATGAATGTGAAGCTAGGTAGCAAAGATAGCTGTAAGCCAGCTGATAAATCTCTTTTATTAGTCGCTTATCAGAAGCTTACTTTACCTATCTACAGCAACACATCCTGATATTGTGTATGTTGTGGGAGTTCTCACTTGATTCACAGCCGCGCCGACTGAAACTTATATGACAGCAGCCAAGAGAGTTCTTCGCTACCTAAAGGGTTGTGCAGAGTTAGGTATAAGTTACTCAAAAGCCGGCTCATCACCTGTCGGCTACTTAGATTACAGCTGTGCAGATAATCACAACCGTCACTGTACGTCAGGTGTTGTGTTCATTTTACACTGATATACCTGTGTTGTGGCTGAGTAAGCAAAAAGTGTATTTAATTTTTTGACTGCTGAGTTAGTGTACATAGCAGCTGTTGATGCCACAAGCGAAACCTGTTTGGCTTAAGCAGCTATACTATGACATCACAATGCAGGAATGTAGACCACTAACTATATATATGAATTGCAAACAATCATGCAACAACAAAAGTGATCAACCGTATGGATCTGCAAAATTATTGTGCGTGAAAAAGTATAGAATCAACATATCCAAACATGCTACTGCCCTACTCAGTTTATGATTGCAGACATTCTTATCACACCTTCACCCCGTCCGCAATATGAGGAACTCTGTCTGATGTTATGTATGTTAGCACGATTGTCAATATAGGCCTGGGCTAGATTAATGATTTAAGTTTTGATGCATTATTTGTTTTGTCCGTAAAACTCGCAGCTAAGGAGGTATGTTGAAAATGTTCTGTGTAACCTACTGCGTCTTTGATTTTTATAGAATTTTTTTACTTTTGTATCTTCTTTGTTTGTGCACACAGTATGCGTTGTTGTTGCTCGCTAGGTCAATAGCAGTCATGCAGCTATCATTAAAATAGCTGATTAAGAACGCTCAAGCCTAAAGCTCAAAATGAAACACAAACAAAATAACAATTACTAAACACAAACTTAAAGCTAAGTTTTAGTATGTGTTTTACTAAATCAAACTTTAATTTTGCCATAGTTCAAAATTTTGCTGCCTATCTGTTTCTGTTTTCGTTTTCACTATAACCAGTAACAAATGACACTGAAAAGAAAGAGAGCGGGAAAAATATGGAGAAAGAGGGAGATGGAGAGAGAGAGAGAGGAAGAGGGAGAGAGAGGGAGAGGGAGAGAGAGAAGGGGAGAGGTAGAGGGGGGAGGGGAGGGGTAGGTTGAGGGGGAGTAGGAGAAGGAGAGGGAGAAGGAGAGGGAAGGGGAAGGGGAGAGGGAGAGGGAGAGGGAGGAGGTGAGGGAGGGGGAGAGGGAGGGGGAGAGGGAAAGGGAAAGGGAGAGGGGGAGGGAGAGAGAGAGGGAGAGGGAGAGAAAGAGGGAGAGAAGGAGAGGGAGAGAGGGAGGGTAAAAGAGAAGAAAAGAGAGAGGGACAGAGAGCGCAGAGGGAGCAGGAAAAAAGAAGGAAAAGAGAAAGGGAGAGAGAATGAGAGAGAGAAAGGAAGAGAGAGAGAGAGAGAGAGAGAGAGAGAGAGAGAGAGAGAGAGAAAGAGAGAAAGAGAGAAAGAGAGAAAGAGAGAAAGAGAGAAAAAGAGAAAGAGAGAAAGAGAGAAAGAGAAAGAGGAAGGAAAAGAGAGGGAGGGAAAAGGAGAGAGAAGAGAGAGATCGAGAGAGATTAAAAGGGAGGGAGAGAAAGGGAGAGAGAGGAAGGGGGAGAGAGGGGAAGAGATGGAAAAGGAGGAGGGAGAGGGAGGGAGAGGAAGAGGAAGAGAAAAGGAAGGAGAGAGTGAGAGGGAGAGGGAAAGGGTGGAGAGGAAAAAAGGGAGGGAGAGGAAGGGGAGAAAGGGAGAGGGATAAAAAAGAGAAGAGAGAAGAAGCAAGAAACTAAGAACAAACTAAGAACTGTTTGTATGTTTGTTCGTTTACCTTTGGCCTTTTGGCGTAAACCGCACGAATTAAGAGAACAGCGGTCAAAAGAGGTGGGTGTTGTATGATTGTTTTGATTTTGTTTCAAATTGAATAAATGATTTTTCAACGTAAGGAGAAAGATTTATTCACATCGACACGAACAGGAAAACTATGCTATCATACAAAGCTGAAGTACTAGAAACGAAAGTTTTTTTTATTTTGCACATGTTTTAGGACAACTCATAATTGAGCAACATAAGACAACAAAGCACTGTACTAACTTTTGCTAGCCAAGGAAACTGAGTGAGGCACATTGCAGTGCATGCCAATGGAAAGCAGACAGGTCATGACAAAGCACCCAAACAGGCTGAAGTTTGAAAAGCCATTCAACCATTTGTATCTCAAGTACCATGAGTATTGTATCATAAGTGGCAGCAAAATTTCTACCAAAAGACGTTTTATAACTCAAAAATTTTAGATGTCCAATATTCCAAAAGTAGAGGCTTTACTGTATATATATGAACACCTAATTTTTTTTCTTATTCAATCATTTTGAATTCTACTTTTATTATTTTGGCCAGCCTATCCAGTATTATTCGTTTCTGATTTTCTTTCCTTTACATCATTTTTACATCAGTATATTGATAGTTGGCTTAAGAGTTTAAAAAATTGATTAAAAGGTATTCGAAAATGGCTTTTAAAACTCATTGCTTTTACTATAAAAAATGTCCTTTTTGGAATTCATATTACCAAAATTAAAAAAAAGAAAACATGGAGCATTGTGTCAAGTTATTCCAGCTACATGGAACTGAACTTTAAAAGGTAGAACTGTGTTAATATACATTGATTTACTAAACTGCAATGTTTAGAAAAATTTTGATCATGGAATGCTCAGAATTATTTAATGTCAGAGAAAATATGAGCAAATATTTTATGTCGTTCATCAAAATTGGAAATTCTGTGTTCGCAAGTCAAGTTTTAATTGATGCTGTGAGTATTAACATTTTGCTCATGAACAGATTTTGGTGGACACCGGGCTATTACGTTACATTTCTTATTTTATTGTATGTGTTGTCCTTTTAATTTTATTGTTGTTTTACCCGTTGTGCTGTCACTTGTTGTAACCCATGTTGTTGTCTTATTTTATGGTATTTCCTTTTTTATTATATCGTTGTTTTAGTCGTTATGCTATCACTTATCGTCACTTGTTGTCATACCAACGCACTAGCGATCCTGTTTATTCACCTTATTAGCCGGTATTCTTACCGTTTGTCGTTAGCCGGAACGGGTGATATTATTATATATAAAGGAGCGCACTCACTTAGTTGAGCAGAGCAAATGGCCATACGCTCCTTGGCTAGTAGATTTCCTTCTCTAATAAAACATTGAACGAAATCACGCGCAATTTATCTCTGTATGAAATAGTCTAGATCGCGCCAAGTAAAGGCTGGCAAATTCCTTTACAAATTATACCTTTCTATTTGTGAAGTGAATTCTAGGTGTAAGTGAGTCACATGAGGAGCAATGTCAGGTAGTGACAGGTGATTGTCTTCACTAATGTGTAGGTGAGTTATTTGATGTTCTTTAATGTCTTTTTCAATACTCATCTTATCACGCAGTCTCTTATGAGTAAGCTCTTTAAGTTCACCCTTCCACTCTGGCTGACCAGAGTGTACCTATTGTACCTAAAAGTAATAATAGAAACAACGATAATACTACAGAGTGTATATAATTAACTGTCTAGTAATCACACTGTAAATTAAAACCTAGCAGTAAATAACGGCACAAAAATGTTAGAACAGAAATGAAAAGTTCTAGCTGATACGTTTCACATTTGAGGAATACTTTAAAGTACTTTTCCCATTTTTCAAACGCACGGCATTAACCAGTTTGTAAATAATAAATTCATTTTGCTTTTGTTGACTCAGGAATGTTTATTGTTACAGAAAACTGGCGAGCAGTTAATCTATTAACCAAGGTACACACTGGTTAAGGTTTGACTACACACACTGATGAAATTAAACATTTGAGTAGCTAACAACAGCTAACTACTCTACAGTATCATCATGTGAATAATGAATAGTCAATTAAACTAACATGATAGTGGTGGGTAGATCAATAAAATTCAAATTACAACTAAGTATAGATACGAATTATAAAATTTATCTAGATTAATTATTCAAAGCCCATTATTTTATTCACCAGGTTTTTTGGAAGATGCACATTTGTCTTTTTGCCTTTTAGAAGACGCATTAGACTCGCTGGAAGGCGCAGAGCGTTTCGTTGGAAAATCCTTGTCCATTATCGTTCAGATATATTCCAGAATAACAGTAAAAAGTTGTTCAAGCTGATAGAGGAAGTTGATTCTCTTCATAAAGTTAATAACTGGGTTGTCGAACAACTACTAAAACAGATGTAAGAAGTAGCAGTTAATTAGTATATTAACAATTCTCTACTACACTTGTGTACATTTGTATCTGTTTAGAGATTCAATATATAAATTATAGTGTGAAATTGAACAGACTTAGTTGTATTCAAATTATTATAGTAGACTTGACAGGTGCTTGCTGGCAAACACCGATTTTAGTTTTGGATTTTTACTTTTCAGAGCTGGGAATTGTTAATGATTACATACACTAACTGAACTGTGGGACATATTCAAGGTGCATACAGGTGTCAAAAATCTTTAATTAGACTATCAGTATAGACATGCTTACTGATAGAATATTTAAAAACTGGGCAGCACTGAGGTAGGTTGTGCTGTTGTACATGTAAATGCTGACAGTGCTGCTTTGTTTAGTTTTGCAGTGCTTCACTAGATCCATTAATTATTTTAAGCACTGCATTTGTTATAATAATATTTTCATAAACTGGTGAGCATTCAAGCATGGCACTACATAATAAGGTTAACCTAATACATAATTCTATTGCCTTTAGAATTATAGCTCTAAATGAGAATTATTAAAATATTTGGGTAAGATACAATATGGCTGCCCTCACACCACTACCACTGTTATAATTATAGTTTAATGAGGAAATTGTTTAAGTATTTGGGTAAGACACTATATAATATGGCTGCCCTCACACCACTACCACTGTTATAATAATAGTTTTATGAGGAAATCGTTTAGGTATTTGGGTAAGACACTATATAATATGGCTGCCCTCACATCACTACCACTGTTATAATAATAGCTTTATGAGGAAATTGTTTAGGTATTTGGGTAAGACACTATATAATATGGTTGCTTCACACCACTACCACTGTTATAATAATATTTTATGAGAAAATTGTTTAAGTATTTGGGTAAGCCACTATATAATATGGCTGCCCTCACATCACTACCACTGTTATAATAATAGTTTTATAAGGAAATTGCTTTTAAGTATTTGGGTAAGACCCTATATAATATGGTTGCCCTCACACAACTACCACTGTTATAATAATAGTTTTATGAGAAAATTATTTAAAGTTTTAGGTTAGGGATTACATAATGTCTGACATCACACCACTGTTATAATAATGTTTTTTTCATGAGGAAACTGTTCAAGTATCTGGGTAAGACACTAAATGAGAGGGCTGCAACTCATTAAAACTGCACTGTATCATTGTAGTACAGTCTGCAGTAATTTTGCAGTGCATTATATTTTTTATGCGCAGTAGGAATTTCTTGCTACTACAGCTGCACTCTAACTGTGAATGGTCCAATGTGGTCTTTTCTGCATTTACTTCATGGCCATATACATGAAACCCAGCTATTCATGCACACTGCGAAAGTGCGTTCCTCAAAACTTAAACCTGAATGGGTACTGCAACTGCGCATTAGTATGAAATGGATACTGTGGATCATTGACACTGCTGGCCTGCCAAGCATTGGTATCGCCTTGTAAAATCATCAAACAATTTGTTTATCAAGGTCAAGATGCCCTTTCACTACCATATCATTTGAAAATAGGGTAGCAGGCATATCAATATCCCAATCCATTGAATTTGGGTCTTTGTATGTTATTGATATGAAGGTTATATAGAAAAACCATAATACATTTTCATTTCCACTATACACAACTTGCTAGATGTAATCAATTTGTTTGCCCATTTATGGTTATGCTTGATCAGCATTCATGTATTGCAATTGTGTTTTGGTTGTGCAAAAATCAACTGGATACTTTATTCTTGAGGAGTTTTCACAAAAATGTGTGTGCATGTACATTGCCTATAATAGAAGAGTTCTTACTGCATATAGAGTTGAGAAATGAGCAATAGCAACACCTCCACTGCATCTAGAGCAGCATAGTCTGTAGTAGGCAACACGACCACTGCACCAATACTGCTTACTGCTTATTGTACTGCATGTATACTGCACAGTAGTTAAAGTATGTAATGCAATTACACTTCTTAATGCATGGATGTTTTATGCGAACAACTGCTACAGCACTATGAATGCAGCTATAAAAACATTCAGACAAAGATTTACTGCAATGCACCTTATATCTAGGCATCAGTGAGTACTTATCAATCCTCAGTTTTGATTTTCCATTTTTGATTTATGTCATGCAATGATTTCTACAAACATTTTTATAATGTAGTATTATTTTTACTGGCCAAATAGGTTAAAATGAATTTGGTGTACATAAAAAGAGCTAACCCAGATTTCTCCGTTTGCAGAACTATACGCTTATCACTGCAAGAGAGACATGATGAAGCATGAAATCGCTCAGGTGTGACTTTAATAACAAAGCAGGTACACCTCAAGACTGAAACAACAAGTTGGCCTATAGAAGCGCTGCCAACACAGAGATTTCACTTTTAAAATACACTTAAAAATTATTTCAAAAAACATGCTATCAGGGTTTACTGCAGTAAAACAAAGCGATTTCTACAAGCATAGACAGTTTACAACAAGCAAAGCAAATTGCATTTCCAAAGCAGACTAATAGAGTAGGGAATGGTAGGATATCTCTTATTTCTGAGTTTGATAATTTAATATCTCATTATTGTGTGTTGCAGATAACAGGGTGTAAAAAACCCAATCTGCTGAACACAGTAAAAAAAGGACTGACATAACCCATTTTGCTCTACTGAAACTAACATAGTGCACTATACCCAATGCTACATGAAAAACAATCTGCCGGAGCCTATGGGCAGGTCACTAAACACTCTATTAGAATAATGCCTATATTCCAACCAATTAGTCTCTGTTATGATATACTAAAGCACTATAATTCCTTTGGCAATGGTTCAAGAAAGGCACAAGTTTTTAGTTAATAAAATAATTTATGTAAGCTTTTTGAGTCAAATTTCTTTGCTGAGAGTAAAGCAATAACTGAATCTGCATAACAATTTTGCCAGATTCCATCAAATAAACTTTTTATTCATAACACTCAATGAAATACTTTTGTAAAAAAAATTTATTGCAAGCATAAAAAAACTAATAAATAATCAAACAATTTTATCTTAAAAATTTGTTTGGCGCATGTACTCTAACTGGAGTGGTTAGTTATAAATATGAAAGTTAAGTTAATTACAAAGTTAAGAATGAACAATCACAAATAAATGCCACACCCATAAATTTTCTATTAGTTATTAACTATTAGATTATTTCAATATAACTATTAATGTTGTTTAAATATTTTGGTAAACATAATGCATCAATTGAGCGTTAGGAACACCATAAATCTGGGAGATAATTTATAAACTGTCAGACATGTGTTTATTATTAAAGGGTTATCCCACTAACATCACACTTAACGAGTACGTATAAAAGTGTGAGAACACAATATCTTAGTAATGAAGAAAAGTGGTTACAAATAAGAACTTTGTTTAGACGTGTTTATGTTTGTTGTTGTCTCTAACTTTATCTGCATGTGTTAAATACTTTTCCAGATCTCAAGTTTCTTAGTGTGTGAGGGCAAAAAAACTAAAGAAAATGATATGTTCTTATGTATTTTGTATAGGTGTTTGCTCTTTGAAGAGTATTATAACCCATGCTATCACGCGGGAATGGTGGCTCAATACCTTCAACCACACACCCAAGAAACAGTCAATGCTTTCCTTGCTTTCTCCTCTCTCACAAAGACTCAATGTCAGTACCTTTTCCCAGTTTTGTAATGCGGAACTGTTCTTTGATTTTGAAAAAAGTGCAATGCTTTACTTTGTAGCTTTTTAAGCTGTTTAACCGTTGTAAATGTTGTAGACCTAAATCAACAGATTTTTTCTTTCTAGGGACATTCTGAATATCAGAGTCTCAATAGGTATAATAGCTATTACAAATTCTTGCTGGGCCTGCTTGACATGAAGTTTTAAGTGATGTGGCCTTGCAAGACAGTTTTAGGACTGTATGTAACAGAGAGTGGTCACTAAGTATTGGTGGAGCTAGGGTCACATCATTTACATGTAGGCCTACTGTGAGTTTACTACTATAGGTTAGCTGCTAATATGTTACCCTGTATATGCATTGGGTAAATATAAGTTGAGCTAACCAAAGATCAGCAATAACAGACATAAATAACTCATATAATACTATTTTACTGTGATGTGGTTTTTCATCTCAATCAAAATGTGCTAAATTAAAATCAATACATATCAGTCAGTGATGGGGCGCAAATACTGGATGACTTTTTTACCATTTCTTTAAACAGTGTATGTAGTGAATAGTCCATCATTATCACTGGGTGACCAATACACACAAAGCAATACTAATGAAGTTTTTTCCGATTTCAGCTCAACACAGACCGCTTTCACACATAAAACAATACCTATAACTGAGACATCAAAACTCTCGTGATTATAAACGGCTATACTTGACCCCAAACTGATTACAGTCATTTTGAAAAATGCTAAAATGAGAGCTTTTACCTCCACATTCAGCACGGCAGTCTCTAACGTGGTTTCAGTTATGCAAATTACTTTAATATTAAGATTAAGAAGACAATCACGCAACTCAACTGCTATACAATGAGGAGAACAAACAAATGATAACTGCGAGCAATACATTTATGAATAGTAATAAACAACAGATAGACAATGTGTCACTTAATAACAAGGTAGGAATAGGCTAATAAGTTACAAGTAGTCGCAATCGATAGTCTAAAGAACACGTTCGCATGTAACGAGATCCAGGGTTCAAACAGCTTGTGGTTAGTGTGCACTAACACATAAAAGGTTGTTACCTTAGCTATACTTAACAACTGAGCGTAAAGTCGCAATTCAGAACAAGGTAAAACATCATCATCACATTAGACTAGTTACCTCGAAAGTAAAGGCTTTTCAAATGTTTTATGTATTTGTTTGGTCTATTAGCTAATAACTATCTTTTGTTTATACCATCTGACCAGAGCACTAAAGTAGATATGACCAGCCTCCAAAGTCTACCCATTCAGGTTAATAGAATAACGTAACTTATTTATTATTTATTTACTCTGTAACTTATTTATAATTAATATACTTTGACTATCTGATATATACAGATTTATCATTTGTGTGTCTGAATATTTATAGTTCAACATGATATCGGCAGGCAGCAAAAATACATATTTTGCTTTTCCACAATCAGTTGAAAACCGTTGACTGAGGTTTTGATTTTGCTGCCCTTCAAACAGGCCTTTTTGCCTCCCAATTTTACAAACATTCATGTTGCATAGATGAATAACAGTGAATGTGATGTAGTCATTTTCACCGTTTTTTTTATGACAGGATATATTTATAAAACTTGGCAAACAGAATGTTTCATTTGAACTCACAAAGAATGCAACCGAAGGTTAGTAATCTAGTGGTCTATCCATGAGCTCATGAAGGCTCTTACGATTCATAGCTCTTACTATATACTGTATACAACATTCTCTCAATTGCATGCGCTGGTTGAGGTATTAATTGAAACTCTATTTACTCTATAAAATGCGATGCTTTTTTATGTTTTCTTTTATATGAACTTCTATTTTTAGCACCTATGCTATTCTTCATAGCATAGGTGCACACAAATCGGGGGTAATATGTACAAGGGTATATGTTAGGCACAAGTATGTATATTACACAAAGTATGTACATGGTTATACAATATGGACAACAGTTTCAAAATGTAAAAGTATGCAGATGTAAATTAGATGAAAGCTTGAGCAAAATCAATCAACATGCTCAGTATGACATACTGAGCATGTTGATTGATTTTGTACCTATACTTGTACTTATAAGGTGTATATGAATACATTGTATTCATATACACCTTATAAGTACAAGCTTATGAGTTATCTATAGTAGGTATGATTGTGTAAATTTTGTATGCTTGTACAGTATATACAATGATGTATGTTATGTATGAGTATGTACATATTGGGTACATATGCACAACAATAACAAGTACATGCACCTTACATTAGTTTGTAGATCATGAATGTGTAGTTATCTTTATAGTACAGTTCCGTATAATAAACAGCAATGAGTAGATAGCCCCACCAACAGCCTTAACTGAGAGGAAGTCATTCCTCATCATTACAAATAGCTTAATGAGGTTCAGGCATCACAGATTATTACATTAGCAGCAGGTCAGCACACAATTTAGCTAAACCTTTAACTGCATATTTTGCATCATTTCATTTGCTCCAACAAAGTGTTTGGCGTTTTTCATAGATGTTCAAAACTCTAGCTTGCCAGTTTTGAAATTAGAGAGCTCAGCTAATATCTGAAGACAAAAATGTGCTTCTTCTTTACAAAAAATTATAACAGTTCTATTCAATTGTGATAACCACCATAATCGCTACTATTATAATATATTCTGTCATGCCTACTGGTCTAGAACGCCCCACCTACAAACAACAGGTTGGGGTTCAATTAGCGAAAATGCCACTGATGGTGAAAGGAATAGCATCCAACCTTCAAAAGTGCGCTTTGCAACTGGACATGTCTCCAGTTGTGAACGTTTCTTTGCCACTAGAATCAGACATGTCTAGACAACAGACAACAGATCCATTGTATGTACAACAATGCACTAAAACACCACAACCTCTGCTTGCAGTAAGCTAAGCAGACATCATAATCAGTCTTTGAGGGATTCCTCATACAATCACTAGTAAAGTTTGTCTTAACAAACTTCTTAATTGCTTTTTCATGTTTTATGGGCTGTAAAAAATAGTTACATTATTCAAGTAAATAGTGAATTGCTATTCCAATCTATTAGTTGGGGAATATGCACAAAAAACACTTTTAGAAAAATGTTGTAGACGCACCTTTGTAACTGCTTGTTGCATCTAATAGAAAATATCAAGCTAACATCAAACCATAGACATACAGAATTTTCCAATTGTCTTAATTATTTTACCGGTAAAGAGCTTATCTAACCGTAAGATCTTATTTCACGACATAAAAAACGACCCTAAAACTTTATGAATGTTATTTAATCAAGGCTTAAAATGCTTTTCAACATTTTTTTTGAGTTTTTGATTTACAATGTGAAAGTAAAACATCAAAACTAGGATTTTTCATTCACTGGAACTTGAAGAAAAAGTCAATTAAAAATATTTCCTACGATAAGAGCCGTGCTCATTCGATAACACAGTAAAAGTTTTAAAAAAGAGATCCAAGCACTGTAATCATTCTCAAATATTCAGAATAACCGGCAAGCCCACTACTGTATGCAAAATAATACGACATGAAAAAGATGAAAATGAAGTGGTAGCATTGTGTACATAGTTGTTACATATTACAATCTCTCATGTTGCACAGGAGTGTCAGCATACTAGTGAACATAAAAGCTAAACGTGTTTATACTGTGATTTAACGTAAATAAAATTCTAAAAATTTAATTTCGTTATGTAAATTCAACATGATGGTCTATAAAAAACGTTGAGCAAACAAAAAATTAGAGCAAAACCTCACAATGAACTAAAATAATTGATGAACGTAAAATGTCTAATCAGACCCAAGAAATATTTTTAAAACAACAATTCCAACAAAGATAATGAAACCAGTAATTATTGTATCATCTAAGTGACTGTATGAAAGTTATTATGTAAAGCAATAGGAACAAATTTGTATATGAATTTTACGTCTTTCTTAAGCAAAAATGGCAGGAGTATTTTAAATCTGAAGATATCTATAAACTGAGAATCAAAATTGAAGTAAGTGGAAATTCATTTTCTGCCATAATACCCTTTCAAAACTCTCCCAATTATGAAAAATTCAGACACTTCCCATCGCTTGGTTTTTTGTGAGCAGGAACTTATTACTTTTATTCTGAACTCAACATACAGCTTCTCAACTGATTTAAGCAGCTGTTTGTATTTTAATTAAAAATAGCAATGAATCAGACAATTTGTCCTTTATGAAATTAAAAACATTTACTTAAATTGCAACCACAGAATCTGCAAGTTGTACATATATAATAGTTAAGTTCCTTTTAAGAAGTTCCTTCATTATAACCGCTTCTAAAATATTTCAAGGAAAAGCGAAAGCTAATATGTTCAAATTCCTAACATTGCTCCTGTTAGCTGAAATTATTTTTGACATGCATAATTAGAATTAAACTAAAGCAAGCATTTCTTATTGTTCATAAAGCACTGCATATGTTAGGGTGCTAGCTTGTTAGAGGCATGCATGTGTTTGTATTTATTTACATTTAAGTACTGAAAATTCTAATTATATTGTTAGTACAAAATGTTAAAATATATTTCAAAATTTTTACCTATGCGCGATCATTGCCTTTACTGAAAGTGTTTTGGTGTTTGCAAGTTAAGCACTCACTAAAGCATATGTGTGATAGCACTTAACATATGCCGCATTCATCATTCATGCTTGAGACACTTGACACGCCAGGCAGGTGCTAGTTACCAGGGTCGATTGGCAACTAAAGCTTACAAAAGAAACAAAACACACATAGCTCCACTCAGATTTGCTTTTGATTAGATATATCAAGATCTCCCAAAAACTGATTGGTGCAACCAATATGTTAGCTCCTTCTTTTATCGACCATGTTGATTTATTCATGATAGTAACCAATTCATAATTATTCTGAATAGGTTTAAAATGACACTGTGCCCAAATGAACAAAGAAGCATTCAGGGCTCGAATTTGTGAGCGCTTAGCGTCTATACCTGCTTTCCTAAAGCCTACATGTTATGATTATCACATAAGAGTGTAGAGTAGAGCTTCGAGTAAATATTTCAGTCTGAGAACTTGGAATATGCACGCATAACCTCGAAGAAATTGTCAGGTGGTAGTTGGTTTTTTAAAACTAGGTCTGTTCTTTGTATAGGATTTTCAAGTCTGCTATCATTACAGGAAGATTTTTTTTCCTTGGTCATCAGAATATGTTCACTTATTGCGTAAAACAATTATCAATATTGTGAAGTTTTGAAACACTGAAATTGTGCGTAGCATTCTTAAAACAGTTCTGTTAACTGCTACCACCAGCTTTTTATGTAGAGTGAATGGATAATGAACTAACTTGATTGTTAATATGAAAACATTATTGTTGGTAAGAAAAGTTCAAACTTGGATAATTTAACAGAAAAGATTTGAGATCTCATGACTATGAAGTGAATGACTCCTCATGGCTTTTGCGTATTGTATTCATAGTTATTACTAATAATATCTACTTTAGTAACAATTAATCTAATAAGTCAAGCAACACACTTTGCAGATAATAACATTAGCTGATAATCCTAATAATAAATATTAACTTAGCATAATATGAATACTATTGCATCACCTTTTAGTATTGAGCTTTTATTAAAGATGTGGTTGCTTCAAAAAGGTTGATTTAATGAAATTAAGACCAATAAAAGGCAACACATCAGCTACAATTTGATGTTACTTTTGTCTTGGTAGACTAACCCTCTCCAGAGATATACGCGTTTGAATGAGGCTATCTTTTAAAAAGCTCAGATTCCAGCGGGTGCTTCATTCGTGACGTAACGAGTGATACACCTGAAAAGAGTCCACAAGAGATAAATTAAGATTGCTTCATGAGCCAATCATCAGCATGAAATTATTATATAGGTCATGATAACTGTTATCGCTCGTAAAACGCGTTGTCTGTGATCTCAGATTTAGGGATTTTACTCTATATTATTAGATTGCATCGACATCGATATTTACTAAATTAATTAACATCGTTACTTTAATGAGTTACTCGATCGACACGTTTTATTGGCAAACAACAAAATTGTAAAAATGCTTCCAGTTTTTGCAAAGGTGACTCTGAGTTTTCTGAGCATCAGGTGGTTAAAGTTTGGGACAGACAGCTTATAGTTAGAGCGGACAGGCATCAGCAGCGTTATGCTACAGAGGAAGATAGGAGAATGGAGGTAAATTTATTTTTTACTTTGAGTCTTCTATTATAGATATACTGTTGAGTTTACATTCAGATTATATTTCCCTGTTTGAGGCTATAATGTAATTTCCTGTGCGCGGGCGCGAGATATAGATACACAGTGAGTTATTGACGGCTTCTTTTTAATCTAAAGCATCTAGCAATACATTGGCTTAAATTGATGAATATACTAAAGGTAATAATTTTAGTACTCATGAATACATTTACTAATTAATAGAATTATAACTTTTTGCTATCACCAATCATCGTTTTATAATTTTTTATTGTTTCACCAAGCTATATTTGCTTCAAATTTTCTTTCGCAGTTTTTAGCTAATAAATTAGATTTATGATTAGACTTTAGATGTTCACTTCTCACTTGTAGAAAGTGCGGAAAATCAATCGATCAATGCGCATATTTAACTTCTAGAACCAAAGCTTCGAATTGTTGGCTTGGCGTAATTTTGCTTCTGTTAAAAATTTATTTATTTTTAAAATTACACTCGCAATCTATCTAACTCCCAATTTGAAAGCTTTCAGTAGACATGCGTTAGAATGACATATTTATGAATGACACATATTTATTGCACTTGTTTTATTTATTATAGGATGTTTATGTAATCCCACCAGCAAAGCGGCTTTGTCAGTATGGAAACTGCCATAAATAGGAAAGAGAGACTTGAATGTGGGCTGCATAAACCATGATGTTTTGTTTGAGTTTGCTGCAGTGGATGAATTTGTCTTATTGTATCAGCTGAAACTATGTGAGTGGCCGTGGCTTAGATGGATATTTTTAATAAAATCTTCATGCCGAGATAAAAAAAAATTTTGCTTGTAAAAATTATATAATAAAATAATATCATTGAAGATGATGCAAAACATGATTTGCAGAACATTGAATATATCATAGCCCCGTTGACACCTGTACTGAAATCTTGTCTGATAGATGGATTTATGAAGTGTAATCAGAGCTGTATCACAAATACTTTTGCATAGCTCGACCATTTGTTTAGTACTTGAATCAACTAATCAAATGTGACCAGTGAATTTTTTTCTACAAATTGATACTAATAATGACTCGATAACGTTGACTATACAATTTACATGACTTTTAGGGATGCAGTTGGTTTTGCCACATATTCTTTTCAAAGACACAGCTAGCTTACTTTTAGGGAGCCTTATAGTCCCCCGTGTTCCATGTTCTCAACTCGAGTTGTTGAACACGTTGAAGTTTTACAGTACATACATAGTTTAATTTCTATTAGCTAACACGTGCCTGTCAGTGTACCATTGTTAATATAACCAGATCTACGGTTATGCTACTGTAATACCAATATATGTCACTTTATCTTTACAAACTCAAGTTTGTAAATATAACTCCGTTCATCAACTCGGGTTGCAATTTTGGGGCACTCTAATCCGACATATATTTCACTTAGTAATTAGTTTACGGTGTGGTAGCGACGGAACTGCGCCGATACAAAGACCTTATTCTACTTAGTTTGATTGACATAATTACCGTAGACCGATAGAATTGGTAGTCGGTACTAAGATGTTTACACAGCATTTAGAGGAAACAAATATGACAAATTTTTAATTTCTTTTATTTGAGGCGTTTAAGACATTGATAATAATGTATCTGTAACTGAATTTAAAATTTTATTCTAGCCAACATGAGCAAATACAAGATAAAATATATGCCAATAGAGTAGGACTAGACTTTTATCGCAATAGCCAATGTGAATGCGAAAGATAGAGACAGGTTGTATCACACGTTACATCATTTTGGGCAAGCCTGGGCATGTTTTTTTGGCCTGAGCGTTTTACCGCAATCAATTTTTTCGATTTTAATCTTCAAATATTTTGACAATGAGGTTGCCTAACACAACAAACAACATACCGGTATCAACTCATAGACAAAAAACTTTCTTTTAAAATCAACTCAAATCTAATGCAACCACATCTTTAAGGAATATCTGTAATGGATTCAGAGACTAGTTATGTAAGTTAATATCAGTGTGTTGTTTTATTCAGAATAACTAACAATTGAAGTCATATAAATGCAGTAGCTCAGTGATGTCATCAATACTGGCAGTTGATAGATGCTAGTTTTCACAAACTACTCACTATGTGGCAAGATGGTCTGACCTTACTGGATGCCAAAGCATCCTTAGTAGCCAACTCGTTCAACAAAAACTTACGTTTCTAACTGGCATTGCTTGAGCAGATACATACGGATCAGAAAAATCAGTTCAAAAGCTAGTTAATAGCCAAAATCTGCCAGCTGAAGCAAATCGAACAAACACACACCAATTGTATTATGCCTATAAGCCAATGATATGGTAGAAACAGAAACTAGGAGACTCAGAGCATTGCTGCTAACAAGGGACAAAGATGAGTGCAACCTGCCTTACCCTCAGCATAAACGTAAAGGGCATATTGTGGGCAGTATGTACAAGGGTATGCATTATACACGAGCAAATATACTACACACAGTATGTACAATTACCGTAAGTCCTCATGCTCAAGCCGCACGGCTTTTGCTCGCAAACAGATGACTCACGAAGGAAAAATTAATCCTCCAACAAGCCGCCCATGGTATCTAGCCACCCTTACCAACAAGCCGCATATGCACACAGACAGCGGCTAATGACTGATGTTTTGTCATCCTTGACCTCTTTGGGAGCAAGAATGTTGAGACGGGTTTTGCTATATCACGCCCTCTTGAATAAGAAAACAGGCTACATCAGTAGATGTGAAAAAAAATTTTTATTTCCAAGTTCGAATTAAAATTCCTGAACCCTTGCATCAAAAACTTACCTGCCATGTCTCAGCTAGATTTTTATTGCGCTGTTAAAGGGCTTATAGGCTACACTGTAGGTTTTTCGTGAAGGTTTAGCAATAGTGGACATGGTTGTCAGGCTTGCCAACCCAAAAGTGGGGCAATGCTTGAGATTTGGTTTTGGGGCTATTGATCTATCAATGATAGTATATATAAAATTGTGGAAATTGGGGCAAAAATCTCACGCATTTCTCATGCATGTTCATTTTTTCTTTGGGGTGATTGCGTGAGTCTCATTTGCGTGAGAGTTGGCAGGTACGATGGTTATATCAAGTTAATGAGTTCAGTCTTGCTGCTGCTAACGCTGTGAAATAACTGAACGCCTGTGGCTTGCTGGAATTTGTTTGATGTGGTGAGTTTTGCACTCAATTTGGTCCATAGTTTCTGCTTCGATGTCAGCAGGGATTAACACACTCCCAACCACTTGTCTCTCACTCGTGTGTCACGAATTCATCTCGACTTAGAGCGATAAATTCTTTAGTCTAAAGTATTCCATAAACATGCCCTTGAAAAAAAAAATGAGTAGGTTGCCAAAACTCCCGTACATAAAAGTGTATCATGAATGCAATTCTATGGTTATAGCGTGGGAGCTGAGCAGAGAACGCATTTATCGAGAAGCCGCCTTGAGTCCCACGTAAGTTTTAAATGTTTGGCTTTTAGCCGCGGTCTAAAACCTTGAACCAGAAGCCGAGCCCAACGACCAGCCACGTGGCTTGAGCATGAGGACTTATGGTATGCAACACTATTGTACAGTATGTGCTAAATGTATAATTATACACAGTATGTTAAGTAGATGCAACCTTAAACAAAACAACTGGTTATTTACAATAATTATGTATTTATCTACCTCGCAGGTATCAGTTTTTTAAGTGTTCATAGTAGGTATGAGTGTGTACAGTTTCAAATAATACTCACTATATAGCATTGGTGTAATAGCGCTTAGCCTATGCCTCATTCATCAACCATACATGAGGCATTTGACATGCCAGGCAGGTGCTGGTTGCCAAAGTCGATTGGTGACTAACGCTTGCCAAAGAGACAAAACCAGCCTAGCTTCGCACAAACTGGCTTGTGATTACATAAAACATAATCACCCAGATACTGATTCGTACAATCGATATATTAGCTCCATTTTTTATGAGAGAACATAATCGATGTATTCATGATTGCAACCTTTTTCACAATCTGAATAGGTTTAAAATAACACTGCGCCCAAACTAACAAAGAAGCACTCAAGGCTCTGATTTGTGAGAACTTAGCGCCTTTACCTGTTTTTTTAAGCCTGCATGTTATTGTTAGCACAATTGAGTGTAGAGCTTCAAGTAAATATTTCTGTCTGAAAATTTGCAATATATAAACGAATAAACTCAATGAATTTTTTATGTGACAGTTTCACACACAAATTGGTCTGACCTTTGTATAGGATTCCTAAATCTAACATCATTACAAGCAGAATTTTTTATGCACATCCTGATATTTCTATTCATTACGTAATGGTGTGGTTGAGTTTTGTTACAGGATAATTATGTATAGCTCTTCTAAACTAGTTCTGTTAACAGCTCTTAAACAAATATTAGACTGTGAGCAACAGCTAGTAATGGTTGCTCATAATAGCGACTACAATTTATGATCACTTTATTTTTGCTGTAGGCCTGCTTTCAAAGTAAAATTAAACTAAGGGCTATTTCATTTCAATAAAAGAGGAAGTTAATTGTAGCTTATGCATCTTACCAAGTTTAGAGCGATCAAAAGAACTTTTTTATGTTTTACATACATATATGCTAGTGTCCTTGCTTGTTAGAGGCATGTGCATGTTTGCATTTATTTACATATATGTAGTGAACATTCTAGTTAATTTTAAATACTAACTATTAAAAAATATTTAGGAAGTTGTACATATGTTCGGCCATTGCATTTACCGCAAAAGATTTTGGTGTTTATGAATAATACTCACTATATAGCATTAGTGTGATAGCGCATAGCATTTGCTACAGTCATCATGCATGCATGAGACATGTGACACGCCAGGCAGGTGTTGGTTGCCAGAGTCAATTGGTGACCAATGCTTATAAAAGAAACAAAACCAGCCAAGCTCCCCTCAAACTGGCTTTTGATTACATAAAGCAAGAGCACGTAGATACTGATTAGTGCAACTGATATATTAGCTCAGTCTTTTGTGAAAGACAATATTGATGAATCCTTGATCACAATATCAAGGCACAGTATCATTTTAAACCTATTCACATTCTGAATAGGTTTAAAATGATACTGTGCCAAACAAACAAAGAAGCATCCAGGGCTTGAAATTGTGTGCGTTTAGCTTTTTTACCTGCTGTGGTAGAACCTACATATTATTGTTAGCATTATTGAGTGTAGAGCTACGAGTAAATATTTCTGTCTGAGAATTCGCAATATACACTCACAAGCTCAAAAATTTGTAATGTGACAGTTTAACACAAATTGATCTGATATTTGTAAAGGATTTTTAAATCTGCCAACAATACAAGCGGAATCTTTTTTTTGTCGTCCTGATATCTCTACTGATTGCATAAAAATTTAACAGTATCATTAATTTTTGATACGGCAAAATTGTGTTTAGCTCTCTTAATATACATAGTTTTGTTAGCTCCTACAAAGCTATCAACAGTCAGTGAACAACAATAAGTAATGGTTGCTCATGATAACAACTAAAATTATCATGTTATTATTACTGGGAAGCTACTTTTAAATTATAATTAATGCAAGGACCATTTCATTCAAAAATTAAGTTCAATATTGTAGTGAAATTACAGGGTCAGGCTATGCACTAGCGTGTCATTAATATAACACTGTTTGTCAAACGCAGGTCTTTGCCTTTTCTGAGAGTTATCTCTCCTGAAATTTTGCAAAGCTACTGATAGCCTGTGTTAATCTACTGATAGCCTGTGCCACTTGTTTGTCAACTGTAAGCAATGAAGTTACCGTTATTCTCTACGAATACCGGCTTATAAAAAGCTAAGGTTAAGGTAACTAGAAGTGTTAGCTTTTTCTCTCTCTTTGGAAAAAACCGAGGTGTACAGAGGAGAGGCAGAGTTTATGAGAAGCACTCGTCATTCAACTGTTCTACACGAAACATGATACTTGTTACCTTATTATCTTTGTGGTTGAGATTAAATTTTACATTAAGTTGAACAAGCAAGCGTTTTTCTTTTGTTTGACCACATAAGTTTATCCCAACATATTTTGTTGACAATACATCATTTTTGTACTGGTTCTTGTACTTTTTGCACACAGACTTCTGTTTGTGTACCGCTTGGGCTACTTTGGCACTCACAACTCACCACAGGTATTGCCGAGTCATTGACTAAAGCAGGTAGTACACTAATACAGCCATATCTATTTAATCACACTTGGTAAGATCAGCCAACTTGTACTAGATCCCACATAGTAGTGATTGCAAGTGTCATAAGTCGCCATATTAGCGAGAGGCAAGCACAAAACTTCACTACAACATATCTTATTCACTTACCAAGTTTAGAATGACCAAAAGCATTTTGAAGAAAGTACCACTCTTTTTCTCACTAGCATACAACATTGTCCATAGATAGATAATTATATAAAATTTTACTGGCTTGTAAGGTAGCCTGAATTCATGATAAACTAATTTAATTGTTGATATAAAAATATTATTGCTTATAGAAACTATTTAAGCATAGATAATTTAACAGTGAAGATTTGAGAACTCATGACTTTGAAGTGAATAGAGTTTCATATCTTTTGCGTATTTTAAAGTTATTCATAGTTCTTACTAGGGGTATTTAATTTAGTGACAAATAATCTAATAATTAAAACAACAAACTTAGTAGATAATGATATTAAATAATAATCCTAATAGTCCATATTACCTTAGCAAAATATAAAAACTATTGCATCACCTTTCAGTGTTGAGCTTTTAGTAAGTAGAGTCTGTAGTAAAATATTCCAGTGTTTACCCTTTAGTAAGGAGTGCCTGTAATAGATTCAGATTTTAATTATGTAAGTTTAGATCAGTGAGTTGTTTTATTAAGATTAACTAACAGTTGTGACATAAATGTGGCAGCTCAGTTATGTAACTGATACTGGCAGCTGATAGATGTTGTTTCTCACAAACCACTCACCATGTGGCAAGATGGTCTGCCCTTACTGGATGCCACAGTTTCCTTAGTAACCAAAGTGCTCAACTACATACATGTCATGTTATGCTGCCTGACTACATAAATGTTACGCTTCTTCCTGGCATTGCCTTAGCAGATACATACGAACCAAAAAGCTCTGCTCAAAAGCCAGTTAATGGCCAAAGCTTGCCGTTTGAGGGAAATCGAACCAAACACACACCAGACAGCATTATGCCTAAACTAATGATATGGTAGAAAGTAACTATCGCTAGCTTAGGGGCTCAGGGCATTACTCATAAAATGGGCAAAGACGAGTGCAATCAGCTTTTTTCTCAGCAAAAAAGTAAAGAGCATTTTTGGGCCTTAGTTCAGGCCTTTAATAATCCTTGAGAGCTCTTGTACTTTTTCAAATATTCTCACATATGCATCCTTCTTTACTTACTAGCTTTTATTTTTAGTATGGTTGTAGTTTATACGCAATTAAAAAAATTTGCGCTTTATTATTCAAAAGATTTGTTTAAATTCATTGCGTACATTTCTTACATAAGTTATAGCTGCATAAAATTTCAGGTTAATTTCACATAGTCTTAAGCATAAGATCTCTGTACATGTACTTTATTGACTTCCAATCTTGATCCATTGGTTGTCTTTGCAAGAACTTTACTACATCATCCTTCCTTGATATGTTTAGACCGAATAAAATATTAAAATAAAACATGTAGCCTCCAATGCTTTCTCTAACTCGTTTACATTTTTCCTATATCTATGAATAATAATGGTCAAATATCTGATTTAAAATATATTTTAAAAGTTAACTTGAATGTCTGATAATTTTGGTTCAAAACATTTAAAACAAACATTATTAAACCAATTTCAAGTGTCTCTGCATATTTCTAATCTGAGATCTGTATATTGTTAGAATTCAATCAAATCTTCTGTCTTTTCTTTCTCAGACCAATTGTCCATCATTGAACTTTTTTACAATTAGTATTCTTTCATAAGCTTCACTAAAAAAACTTTCGTTACTACTAAAAGATCAAAGTCAATGACAAAGATTGGCAAGGTAGTATATCTTTAGAGAATGAAATAGCTAGATGGAAAATTCTGCCATACATTTATTGCTCCTCATTGAAAATACTTATAGTTGTTTTAGAAAATATATATATTTCATCAAGTTTATATTGAGTATATTGACAATACCAATCTTTTTATCTAAAGCTTGATTGTAATTTAACTCCTATGTTCCTATGCTTGCTTTTCATGTATGGCTTGAAAACAATGGAATTATACAAGTTTCAAGTTCAATCAATTGCGGTTATCAATGTGTAAAACTAAGCAGCAGTGTCAACATTTAATGAATATATTTAATTCTTTTTGGCTTTTGGATTTTTGAAAAGTGCTTGTCATCACCTCACTTGTTCTTTTTACTTTTGTTAACTCATGCTGACGCAATGTAAATATGTTGATGACTGGCATTGCTAGCAGTATAAAATGAGATACGGCAACAAAATTAATTCAGTAATGTAATTAAATTTTTTGTCTGTTTATGTAAAAAATCCTTGCATTCAGCTGTCTTCTCGATTCTGCAAAGTGGAAGGACTTGAGAGTTAATAGAAAACTCTGTTGAAATCTTTGCCTTGATAAAAGCATTAATAATTGTAAAATAAAAACGTAGATAAGACATCAGTTTGGTACTCCTGCTGTTTACTACTTAAAAATTAAACTTGCAAAGATCAGCATTGATCCTGTGAAGCAATTGGTTCTATTGAATTTATATCCGAATAGAATGGCCTTACGCTGAGTTATCCTTTGTACATCATACATGTCTAGAATTAATAGTTCCTGGAAGTAAATTAAAAAAGTGTCATAATATGTATATTTATTACTCAACAAAGATTTCATAGACAACTATGGAACTTTTGAATTGAGTTTGAAGTAGAAATGAAGTCATGCATAACTTTTACTAGCATAATTATGAAAGTGTGCACATGAGATTGCACATGAAACTGTCCACCGAGCACATGAAATTGGCAAAAAATTAAGTATACAAAAAAACAAGGTGTTTTTGCAAACTTGCAAACAATAAAAAAAATTTTTGGGGTGTAAAATGGGTGTGAAATACTGAACGTAAATAATCGTTAACATGAATGATTTTTTTAAGATTTATTATTACTTGGTTCATGGGAATGCAATCGATATAAAAAATTTAATTTTATTGTAGTATTCATCATATATAATTTTAGCTGGATTTCAGTAGTGTATATATGTAGGAGCCTAATACGGTCCAATGAATGCATGAAACTTTGTTTGTTATACAATACAAAGCCAAATGCGCTTAGCTAACGTCTCAGCAAATAAGCAATGCATACTGAAAATCTATATGTATATAAATATCAGTGTCTTTTTGTCTTCTATTGTATGATCATTTATAACAAGAATGCATTGTTTTAACATAACAGCGCATAACTTACATGACTCTCGCATAAGCTTGATTGATATGCTAAGCAAGAATATTGCAATCAGTAGATAGCTGTAGTAGGAATGAAACAGCCACAGTATAAATTACACAAATATATAAACAGTACACAGAAATAAATGCAGTACGCAGAAATAAAAATAACACCTTCATTTAAAACCGTCATTTTTATTACCCGTGCAAAATCGGGCAATCTGCTTGTTTTATATACAGCAAGAGAGGCTGCTACCTATTTGTAAAAATTCACATCAATAAAAAATCTAAAGAACTTAGACCAATGTAAAAAAAAACATTTTTTATAATTAAAACACAAAATAAAACCAAAACTTTTGTTCATCACCAAAAAATACCAAATAGTAGATCCCTGGTCAAAGATTTTCAAAATCACACTGGCAAAACTGCTAGCAATTATTTCTTGTTAACTGTTTTTTTATTTATTCTTGACAAAGTTATTACTTGCGCTGTTTTAATTAAAAAAGTCCACAGGTAAACGTTTTTTTTTTGTTATTTTTAATTTTGTTCAAAAAACTTTGCAATTATTTTTTATAGATTGCATTGTAACAAACTTATTTTAGATATCAAAAACGATAGTGCAATAATTTAATTATGGTGCTATTGTTATTGTGATTCTTAATTTGAAGTAAACAGTTTTATGAGAATTATTCTATAGCTGGCCTTTGACTACTTCTGTTGGAAAGCTTACCTACAGTTTTAATGTTTGGAAAACCGACTCATTTTACTTTTTGTTGCTCATAGTTGCTTGTGTTTTTTAATAGTTACTTTAAAAAACTCTCACAGCATTGGTAAAATTTTCGTGCTATCTGAGATTTGTTTGAGCCAACATGTTATCGCTTCTCAACCTTTGCCTGTCATACATTTAGCCTGTAGTGTCTTGCATATGATTATGTAACATCGCAGAACCACAAGCTAAATATAGAGAACAAAGAAACTTATTCAGTACTGCTGGTCATCTGTAATAACAAGATTATAACATTGGATGCTTTATACACCAAATCAAAGACAAATAAGATGTTTACTTCCATAAAATTTGTGCTCAATAGCATATACAATTTACAAATATTCAATGAGTTTAGTATTTTCCATTTACTCCATTCTATAATATTCTATTGGCACAAGGCTTTATTGTTAACTAAAAACCAAGCAGATGCAGTGAGTGAGACATGTTTTTAATAAAATAGTAGCTTTTAAATTTCACAGACACTGCAAATAATTTGTCAATAATTTACCTAGGCGCGAGATTTTGAACTTCATTTGCAATATCACCCAGTTAGCCTCAAACAGAAAAAATTGTATTTGTTTTGTATTAATGATACTCATGCTCACGGTCATTTTAAATCACATTGTTTTTACTATGCCAATCTTTTTAAGAAAATGCGTACTTATTTGCCAATCTAAATAGCTTTCAAAATGCACCAAATTACTGCTCAGGCGCCAAAGAGTAATGTCATATGTTTTAAATGGAGAAAATAAAGTGAACCACCTGTAATATTCAAGCCGGATCATATTTTCAAAATATTACATCTGAATTGACGTTGCACACAAAGATCACTGTTATCATAAACTATACAGACGTAGATCAATGTTGTCAAATATTTCACATGGAAACATCCTATTTGACATTCGCAAGTATTTTTTATAGATTGCATTGTAGCAAACTAATTTTAGATATCAATAGCGATAGTGCAATAATTTACTTATTGTTATATTGTTATTGTGATTGCTAATTTGAACTAATCAGTTTTATGAGAATTAATTTATAACTGGCCATTGACAACTTCTGTTGTAAATTTTATCTACAGTTTCAATGTTTGGAAAACCCATCTAATTATACTTTGTGTTACTGATAGTTGCTCTTTTTTGTCAATAATTACTTTGAAAAGTCTCACGGCATTGGTGAAATTTTGATGCTGTTTGCGATTTATCTGAGCCAACATGTTATCGCTTCTCAATCTTTGCCTGTCATACCTTGAGCCTGTAGTGTCTTGCTTATGATTATGTAATATCGAAGAAGTAGGAGTTAAATCTGGAGAACAAAGAAACTTATTCAGTACTGCTGGTCATATACAATAACAAGATTATAACATTTGATGCTTTATACACCAAATCAAAGACAAATCAAATGTTTACTCTCATAAAGTTTGCCCTTGGTAGCATATACAATTTACAAATATTCAATAAATTTAGTATTTTCTGTCTACTTTGCTCTACAGTATTCTATTCTGCGCAAAGCTTTATGGTTAGCTAAAATGCAAGCAGACTCAGCAAGTGAGACATGTTGTAAATACTATGGTGGCTTCAAAATCCCCAGTCACTGCAAATAGTTTTTTTTAGAATCTACCCAGGTGCCAGGTTTTAAACTTTATTTGCAACATCACCTAGCTAGCCTCAAACAGGGAATATTACATTTGTTTTGGATTAATGATAGTCATGCTCACGTTCATTTCAGATCACATGATTTTCACTAAGCCCATTTTTTTAAGGAAATGCATACATATTTGCCTATCTAAACAGCTTTTGCAGTGCATCAAATCACTGCACAGTTTCCAAAGAGTTAACACATGCATCTTAAATAGAAAAAATAAAATGAACAAAAGCTAACGATCAAGGCAAATCATATATTTAAAATATTTCATCTAAATTGATGTTGTTCCCATAGATTACTATTATCATACGCTATACTGACATAGGGCAATATTGTCAAATAATTTATTTGATAACATTATGAAAAACAACACGTAATATGGAAAACAAATTAATTCTTTAATCAGACTATCGAATTTACATGGAGTTGAACAGTTATATTTTAAAACAAATATGAAGGGTCTTTCTTATGAAACCTTTTTCAATTTCTCAAGAGAAATTTAGTATTTTGACAATTTATATGCAATTTAACCATGAGCAACTTATACCAGAAGAAAATTATGATAGACAATAGAATTATATCACCCCCAACTATGGAAGGTTTGAAGTCATGTATTTACTGATTTGCTTTAGTTTTTAATTTAAATTGCAATTGGAAAAATCTTTTAAACCCAAAATGCATGATTCTCAAAGTTGATTGTTGGAATATCACACTCACAAAGTTTTTTTCTTTTGCATCACATTAGATAATTCGGTTGATGTACCGGCTTACACAGCAAGAACTCTAATAGTGAGAGATTATTGCAAAGTTGTTTTCTAGTGCCATTGTTTTTCTAATAATTTTTGTTTAATATCCGTCGTTTTGGTAAACTTTCAGTTTTGTTAGAGAATCTCCTGAACCAAGTAAATATTATTACTTTCCACTGATTTTCTGCTAAACATTAAACAGCAAGGGTCCAGGTAATCATGAAGCAACATCAAACAGCCACAAGATCTATTAATAGAACAAAGCAAATTATGCAATACGGTTACTTGCAGGCAATAATAAGATTATATGGTTTGCGACTTTTACACAGTCTCTCATCCAAAGAAGAAACTTTTTCTCTTAAGATATACTCTCCATAAAATACTACACTGAAAAATATTTAACGGTTTTAATTACAATGCTAATTTTATATGAAGCAAGAGAGGCTGATAATTGCTTATAAAATTCACAATAATAAAAAGTCTGCAAGAATGATACCAATTTGCAAAAATATTTCTGATAATTTAGACACAAAATTAAACAAAAACTTGTGTTGAGCACCAATAATTACCAACTGGTAGATGCCTTGTTGAAAATTCGCAAAAGCACACTTGCAAAATTGCCTGAAGATCCTTGTCAACTGTTTTATATTACTGCTGACAAAGTTATTACTTTTGGTCTTTTACTCAAGGAAGGTCACAAGCCAAAATTCCTGTTTTCTCAATTTGTAATTTTGTTTAAAAAACTACACAAGTCTTTTTAGAAATTGCATTGTAACAAAATAATTTTGGATATCAATAGCAATAGTGCAATAACCTACTTATTGTTCTATTGTGATCGCTAATTTAAACTAAACATTTTTTTTAGAATTATTCTATAGCTGGCCGTTGACTACTTTTGTTGGAAAGCTTACCTATAGTTTAAAAGATTGGAAAACTCATCTCACTTTACTTTGCGTAGCTCATACATGTATATAGCCACCCCTTTTTTATTAATAATTTCTTTGAAAAAGTCTCACAGCATTGATAAACTTTCTGTGCTGTTTGAGATTTTTCTGAGCCAACATGTTTATCACTGTTGAAACTTTGTCTGTCATACATTGAACGTGTCGTGTTCTGCCTATGATTATGTAATATTGAAGTAGCACCAATTAAACTTAGAGAACAAAGAAACTTATTCAATACTGCAATCAGTAAAATTCAGTACTGCTCATGCACAATAACAAGATTATAACATTTTATGCTTGTACACAAATAAGATCCTAAACTCTCATAAAGTTTGTGCTCAATAGCGTATACACTTTACAAATATTCAATAAATTTATTATTTTCTGTCTACTCCGTTCTATAATATCCTATTCTGTGCAAGGATTTATGGTTAGCTAAAAACAAAGCAGATTCAGTGAGTAAGACATGTTGTTAATAAAATGGTTGCTTGTAAATCTCACATACACTGCAAATAATTTGTCAAGATTCTATCTAGGCACAAGATTTTTTAACTTTATTTGCAACATCAGATAGTCATGCTCACTTTTATTTTATATCACATGGTTTCCACTATGCCTATTTTTTAAAGACATGCATACATATTTGCCAATCTAAACAGCTTTCACAATCCAACAACTTACTGCACAGTTGCCAAAGAGTTATGCCATGCGTCTTGAATCGAAAAAATAAAGTGAACAACAGTTAACGGTAAAGACGAATCACCTTTTCAAAATATTTCATATTATTGGATGTTGCTCACATAGGTGATTATTATCATCAACAATACTGACTTAGTAAAATATTGCCGAAGGTTTCACATTGAAATGTTTTACTTAAAATTTTATTAAATACTTAAAGAATTTGATAGTTCCTGTCTATTTCTATTTTTAAAAATTTCAATATGAATTAAAAGCCAAACAGGCATAGCAAGTGAAATGTGTTTGAAAGGTTGTATTCTGTTTCACAGATTCTGAAGATAATCTGGCAAATACCAACATTGCGGACAGCAAATCACCTTTAGTTGCAATATTGTCTTTTAGCTGTACACAAATTATATTATATTTGTATTGCATTAGTGTTGTCGTCTTGTGTATGTGTGCCAATTATAGGCTCAATAGTTTCTATCATGCTAATATTTGAAAGAAAATAAATATATTTTAATACACCTAATAATTTTCGTACAAGAATTGGTAAAAATCCCAAACTAATAGGTTAAATGTCATACACGCCCATGATAATAATTCCAAAACCGAAATGAAGATTTATTATCACAATGCTATTTCTATTATTTGGTTAAACTAATGTTTGCAAAATTAATCGTTGAAATAACAAACACATCTCCGATTTCTCAATGTTCAATGAATTTTTTATGGATGAAATTATACTTAATTAATTCATTAATATTCTAAAAGTAATGGTTGTATTTTAATGAACGGTTTTGATAATATTCGTAGTTATTGAAATAGCATTGAGAAATTTTATGACTGTATGTACAGTTATGATATTTGCTTTATGTTTTCAAACCAATGGCCATGCAAGCAAATGTTCATGCACTGATATTTTTACCATCAATTTAGGAACATCTTATTACAAGTGTTTTGAGATTGGTGGCGACTAATTGTGCTCTTATAATCATTGTGTAATGTTCCAAACTAATGGTTGTAATATAATAAGTATTTGTTGGGGTATTCGTCTTTCCAAATTAGAGATATTTTATTCTTTGTCATCAAATGTAACAACAAACTGAAGGAAACTTTTTTTAACATCCTTGATATGAACTAATACTATGTATGCACCAGTAAATTTTGACAATTATTTCAAACCAATGGTTAAAAGATCATGCAAACTCGTGGTTATATTTGAACCCTCAAATTAGCAACAACATTTCACAATGGCGTTGAGATGCTATATCACTCAAACTGCTTTTGTAATAATTGCTCAATATCCCCGAGCAAATGGTTAAAAAATCATACACGCTTTGTGGACATAATGGAGCTAGCATTAGGGACATTTTATTACAGATACTTTGAGCTGCTGTATGACTGTGAGTGTGCACTTACGATTATAGATCAATTTTTTCAAGCTAATGGTTCAAATATAACAAAAACTTGCTGTGATATTTGTGCCATTAAATTAGAGAGATTTTACCACAGCCCAGATGCTTTGAAATGATTAGTGACTGTAAGTGAACTTACAAAAATTTGTAAAGTCATATGCACATGTGATAATAGTTCTGTGATCAAATTGAGACATCTTGGCATGATGAATTTAACTGGCTTAAAACTGCACATTCTTTAATCATAATTGGTTAATGCGACCATACAAATGTTTAAAATAGCGTAAACATGTCTGAGATATTTGGCTGTCAAATAACGGCCATCTTACAGCAACGGTTTTTAGATTGTTCATGACTGTGAGTTCACACATAATAATTGTTCTATGTCCCCGAATTAATGATTAAAATATCATACACACCTGTGAGAATAATTTTACCATCAAATTGGGGACATATTGTTGCAATGGTGTTGACATTGTCTATGACTGACTGTGTTCTTTTGTTCTAATTGGTCAATGTGCTCAGAAAACTGCTTAAAAAGCATATTCATTGGAGTTGATATTTTGGCATTAAAATTGGAACATCGAGCAGCAATGGTATTAGGAATGATGATGACTGTGATTTCAAATAAAATAATCAGTCAATGCCCCCAAATCAATGGTTAAAATATCATACACACCTGTGAGAATAATTATACCATCAAATTGGGGACATATTGTTGCAATGGTGTTGGCATATTCTATGACTGACAGTTATTTTGTTATAATTGGTCAATGTGCTAAGGAAACTGTTTAAAAAACATATTTATTGGGGTTGATATGTTGGCATTAAAGTTGGAACATCGAGCAGCAATGGTATTAGGAATGATGATGACTGTGATTTAAAATAAAATAATCAGTCAATGTCCCCAAATCAATGGTTAAAATATCATACACACCTGTGAGAATAATTTTACCATCAAATTGGGGACATATTGTTGCAATGGTGTTGACATTGTCTATGACTGACTGTGTTCCTTTGTTATAATTGGTCAATGTGCTCAGGAAACTGCTTAAGAAGTATATTCATTAGGGATGGTATTTTGGCATTAAATTTGGAACATCTTGCAGCAATGGTATTAGGAATAATCATGACTGTGATCTCAAATAAGATAATCAGTCAATGTCCCCAAATCAATGGTTAAAACATCATACACACCTGTGAGAATAATTTTACCATCAAATTGGGGACATATCGTTGCAATGGTGCTGACATATTCTATGACTGACTGTGTTCTTTTGTTATAATTGGTCAATGTGCTCAGGAAACTGCTTAAGAAGTATATTCATTAGGGTTGGTATTTTGGCATTAAATTTGGAACATCTTGCAGCAATGGTATTAGGAATAATCATGACTGTGATCTCAAATAAGATAATCAGTCAATGTCCCCAAATCAATGGTTAAAACATCATACACACCTGTGAGAATAATTTTACCATCAAATTGGCGACATATTGTTGCAATGGTGTTGGCATTGTCTATGACTGACTGTGTTCTTTTGTTATAATTGGTCAATGTGCTCAGGAAACTCCTTAAGAAGCATATTCATTGAGGTTGATATTTTGTCATTAAATTTGGAACATCTTGCAGCAATGGTATTAGGAATGATCATGACTGTGATATAGAATAAGATAATCAGTCAATGTCCCCAAATCAATGGTTAAAATATCATACACACCTGTGAGAATAATTTTATCATCAAATTGGGGACATATTGTTGCAATGGGGTTGACATCTTCTATGACTGACTGAGTTATTTTGTTATAATTGTTCAATGTGCTCAGGAAACTGCTTAAGAAGCATATTTATCGAGGTTGATATTTTGGCATTAAATTTGGAACATCTTGCAGCAATGGTATTAGGAATAATCATGACTGTGATCTCAAATAAGATAATCAGTCAATGTCCCCAAATCAATGGTTAAAACATCATACACACCTGTGAGAATAATTTTACCATCAAATTGGCGACATATTGTTGCAATGGTGTTGGCATTGTCTATGACTGACTGTGTTCCATTGTTATAATTGGTCAATGTGCTCAGGAAACTCCTTAAGAAGCATATTCATTGAGGTTGATATTTTGTCATTAAATTTGGAACATCTTGCAGCAATGGTATTAGGAATGATCATGACTGTGATATAGAAGAAGATAATCAGTCAATGTCCCCAAATCAATGGTTAAAATATCATACACACCTGTGAGAATAATTATACCATCAAATTGGGGACATATTGTTGCAATGGTGTTGGCATATTCTATGACTGACTGAGTTATTTTGTTATAATTGGTCAATGTGCTAAGGAAACTGTTTAAAAAACATATTTATTGGGGTTGATATGTTGGCATTAAAGTTGGAACATCGAGCAGCAATGGTATTAGGAATGATGATGACTGTGATTTAAAATAAAATAATCAGTCAATGTCCCCAAATCAATGGTTAAAATATCATACACACCTGTGAGAATAATTTTACCATCAAATTGGGGACATATTGTTGCAATGGTGTTGACATTGTCTATGACTGACTGTGTTCCTTTGTTATAATTGGTCAATGTGCTCAGGAAACTGCTTAAGAAGTATATTCATTAGGGATGGTATTTTGGCATTAAATTTGGAACATCTTGCAGCAATGGTATTAGGAATAATCATGACTGTGATCTCAAATAAGATAATCAGTCAATGTCCCCAAATCAATGGTTAAAACATCATACACACCTGTGAGAATAATTTTACCATCAAATTGGGGACATATCGTTGCAATGGTGCTGACATATTCTATTACTGACTGTGTTCTTTTGTTATAATTGGTCAATGTGCTCAGGAAACTGCTTAAGAAGTATATTCATTAGGGTTGGTATTTTGGCATTAAATTTGGAACATCTTGCAGCAATGGTATTAGGAATAATCATGACTGTGATCTCAAATAAGATAATCAGTCAATGTCCCCAAATCAATGGTTAAAACATCATACACACCTGTGAGAATAATTTTACCATCAAATTGGGGACATATCGTTGCAATGGTGCTGACATATTCTATGACTGACTGTGTTCTTTTGTTATAATTGGTCAATGTGCTCAGGAAACTGCTTAAGAAGTATATTCATTAGGGTTGGTATTTTGGCATTAAATTTGGAACATCTTGCAGCAATGGTATTAGGAATAATCATGACTGTGATCTCAAATAAGATAATCAGTCAATGTCCCCAAATCAATGGTTAAAACATCATACACACCTGTGAGAATAATTTTACCATCAAATTGGCGACATATTGTTGCAATGGTGTTGGCATTGTCTATGACTGACTGTGTTCTTTTGTTATAATTGGTCAATGTGCTCAGGAAACTCCTTAAGAAGCATATTCATTGAGGTTGATATTTTGTCATTAAATTTGGAACATCTTGCAGCAATGGTATTAGGAATGATCATGACTGTGATATAGAATAAGATAATCAGTCAATGTCCCCAAATCAATGGTTAAAATATCATACACACCTGTGAGAATAATTTTATCATCAAATTGGGGACATATTGTTGCAATGGTGTTGACATCTTCTATGACTGACTGAGTTATTTTGTTATAATTGTTCAATGTGCTCAGGAAACTGCTTAAGAAGCATATTTATCGAGGTTGATATTTTGGCATTAAATTTGGAACATCTTGCAGCAATGGTATTAGGAATAATCATGACTGTGATCTCAAATAAGATAATCAGTCAATGTCCCCAAATCAATGGTTAAAACATCATACACACCTGTGAGAATAATTTTACCATCAAATTGGCGACATATTGTTGCAATGGTGTTGGCATTGTCTATGACTGACTGTGTTCCATTGTTATAATTGGTCAATGTGCTCAGGAAACTCCTTAAGAAGCATATTCATTGAGGTTGATATTTTGTCATTAAATTTGGAACATCTTGCAGCAATGGTATTAGGAATGATCATGACTGTGATATAGAAGAAGATAATCAGTCAATGTCCCCAAATCAATGGTTAAAATATCATACACACCTGTGAGAATAATTTTACCATCAAATTGGGGACATATTGTTGCAATGGTGTTGACATATTCTATGACTGACTGTGTTCTTTTGTTATAATTGATCAATGTGCTCTGTAATATGTAATGAAAAAATGAAAATATAAGGACAAATATGAAAATGTAATAGAAGGCCAATTTTTTGGTACGGTTAGCACATTTTATTAAACATAATGATATTTTTATAAGGTAAATGTTTTTCAGGCTTTCATCAGGCATATTGGAGATACAAATGTTTCATTTCCAACGCTTGGTTCTAATATGTCTGCGCCTATGCTTGGCTTTTCATGCATGACTTACAAACAAAGGAATTGCGCAAAAATTTAAATCAAAAGCTGTAATCATTGTGTGCAACCAAAATGAAAGGTACAACTAAAATTAACTAGATTCAAATTTATTTTGCTGCCTGATTTTAAAAAATCTACTCATAATTGCTGGGCTAGTTCATTTTACTTTTGTTTGCAAAAGTTAATTCATGATTACGCAATGTAAATCTTCTGATGGCTGCCCTTGGTAGTAATAAAAATGAGATATTGCAAAATACCTAATCGATTATAGTAATTAAATTTGTTGCCTATTCAGGATTTAAGAGTTCTAAGAAAACTATGTTAAAATTTTTACCTTGAAGATAATCGCGTTAGTGTAGAAAAGTTGTAAATTTAGATAAGACATCAGTCTACAACCCTGGCCTGGCTGTTTGCAATTCAAAACCTTAACTTTAACAGATTACCGTAAATTCTGTGAAGCTATTGGTTACACTGAAATTATTACCAAACACAAAAGTCTAATGTCGATTTAACCTTTACGCGTCATACATGTGTGGAATTAGTACTCTACAGAGATTTAATAAAATACTATTAAACTTCTAAGTTGATATTTTAGGAAAAATGAAGTCATGGATAACTTTTACAAGCAAATTTATGAAAGTGTGAGAAAAGTATCACATACCGACAACTCCAAAATAGTTGAAAAGAACGAAAATTAGCCTGAGTTATCTTCTCCATGCAAAAGTCCTCGTTTATTAGATAAAAAATTCATACATGTGTGTGAGGTGAAGTCCCCAAAGTTAGTATTAAATTCTCACGGGCTATAACTGAAAAACGGATAAAGTGACAGCTCCCAAAATCAGTGCATTCGTAAACCCAACAAAAAATATTGCAACATGTTCTTTTTTAAAGCTCTTAATGACAGATGAAAATTGTCCTCAAAGTGATGGTAAAAATATCGCGTCCCCAATTGCATGCGTTTACAAGACTGCGTGTGCATTTGCGCATGTGGTGTGGTGTGGTTTGGTGTGGTGTGGTGTGGTGTGGTGTGTGTGTGTGTCCGCCATATAGAGTACCGTACTTTTCGGATTATTAGCCGCTACTAGGTATCTAGGGCGCATTAACAGGAATCTCCAGTTAGTACACGCCTCTATACATACCTAACCTATTCATCGTTTTTACACAAAAATCACGTGATCTCTGGTTAGCGCCCCTCTTTACGGTGCCCAACGACACTGGTGCGTTTGAAACAGCAGTTGTAAACCATGCAACAGTTTATAACCAAATTTTAAATGGGCTCAGCCTTGCCAGATCTTCAGTGCTGTCTTTTATAGGCAGTAAGCTTTGCCTTTTTCTGCAGGCCTGCACCGAGCAAGCTCGTCCAGAGCTGGACCAAGTCAGATCGGCACTCTTTGGTATGAGTTTGTTTCTGCTCCTCACATATGGCTATCCCAAGCTATCTTAGCATGTCTGGTGGATACCTTATCACTGGCAGCGCATAAGTATATGTTGCAACAACTTGGTTCCTGGCCTGGAGGTCAGAAAATGTATCTGATTCATTAAAAATAACAAAAATATATTTAATATTAAATGGAAAACTCTAGAAAAAGCCTGGTCTTACTATAACATCAGTAAAAGGCCAACTTTGCACTAGTGAGAAGTAGTAAATTTTGTGTAAGCCAGCTGTATCTACCATAAACTGCCAGAATGCAGTTGCATGCATACTCAGAAAACCATAATATCTCAGATTAATGTTTTCCATTTGTAGTCCGACATCAGATACGAACCGCTAGGATTGTGAACATTCTTCAGTGGCTCATGTTTTTTCATTGTATCATTATATTTTGAACGACTATATTTGCCAACACCGCATAAAACAATTTGTTATAAAGTATGTTTAGTGGTCACTTTTTACATAGCTTTTATAGACTGCTTGCAATCACTGTTTTGTCTCTTTTTATATATACATTGAGGCCTTGCCATTCAATTTTAATGTGTTCCAAAGTTGGCATTGTATAGTAAAAGTCTTGTATAGAGGGGTATAAAAATCTATAGTAATTATATAATGCAAACATCTTCTGATAAAAATCACCAAAATTTTATATAAGTAATGTACATCATAAAAATTAGTAACAAAATGGTATGTCAACCTTAGTGACTGTGTATAGTTACCTACTGAACTATAGTGTACATAGTAAAAATAAGTACAATTTGCAATAAAATGTGACATTGCAATGTACTATTTGCCGTGCATACCATAAGGAGTTATTACTTTTAATCCTTTTGTAAGCGGAGCGACACTAACGTCGCCGGTAGTTTTGAGCATAACGACATTTATGTCGTTTGGGAAATCCCAATAACAGTTTTTTGTCTGACGCTCTGTTATTGCCTGTTTCCTGTTTACTTCATCAAATTATCTTTCTTACCTTTATTTTATTCAACATAATGTTATTGGGTTAGCTTTAATAGTCAGCTATACCTAACAAAATGACATAGTTTTAAGGATTACTACTACATAGATTAACTACCGCAAATCTGAGACTAACAAAATGTTTCGCAACAAAAAATGAATAGTCAAACGCAAAAACCTCGTCGAAGAATTGCTACTAGAACTAACTATGAGGAAGATATTGCTGAATATGTGGTTGAAAGTGAGGAATCTGGTTCTAGTGGAAGCAATATTGATGCCAATGATTTCCATCTAGAGTCAGAAACAGGCAGTGATAGTGATGAATCTGAACGCGACGATTGTCATGATCTAACTACTACTAGTGATACACCATGGATGAGGATAAATGATCTCGCTGCTGATGCAGTCACTCTGAGTAATTTTACTGGAACAAGTGGGCTTGTTTTTAATCCTGATGAAGACACTGAACCTGTACATTATTTTGACAAGTTTCTTGCCCTTTTACTAAAGCTGGCCAGTCTTTGTGGGAGCTCATAGTACGTAAAATACGTAAAACAAATCAATAATACCAATATTATTTGTCAGAAAACCGGGCAATCAAAGCAAATAGTGAAGTCAAATTATGGAAAGACATTAATGTAAAAATTATGCGGGCTTTTATTGGCATACTTTTGAACATGAGCCTTGTACTAAGCATAAGCATTCATTCTACTCGTACTGGGATACCACTTATTCTCATAGGACACTCCAGTGTTTCAAAAAACATTCAAACTGGAAACGTTCAAATTCATTCTACATTTCTTTTATGTCTCCGACCGTAACAAAAAATCAAAGCACAGTTATCCATAGTATGACCAAATATACAAATTTCGCCCAGTGTTTGGCCATCTGAATGCTACATGGTCACAGCAGTACAAAATGTCATGTACATATTGGTTGATGAATCTGTTGCTGGATTCAAGGGTCACCATAACCTTGTCAAGTACATTCAAAGAAGGAAACACCATCAATGGAGTCTAAAAGAATATAAACATTTGCAATGCAAAAACAGGCTACTGTTTCCGAACCCTCTATCACACGAGTGGAATGCCCACACCAGTTCACGGTCACCCTGATAAGGTGTGAAACGTTGATTTCCGGTCTCTTTAATAGAAATCATCATCTGGTTGTAAACAATTATTACACTAGTGTTGCTCTCTGTGAAGAAATGTTGAAAAAAAGGAGTGTATGTCGAGACTGGCACCGTTCAGGCCAGTTGTGAAGGACTTTCACTGGAAATGAAACACAAACTGAAACAAAAAGGAGTCATCATTGCATGCAAAAAAGTAAGCATGCTAGCAATACACTAGATGGATCGCAAATGGTATGATCAATAACAGCCCATGCACCTGCTAAACAAGTGGAAGTGGTGTGACGATGATTCGGTGACACCCGAAAAATTCCCAAATGGTGCAGGAATACAACGCAGGAGTTGAATGGGTGGCATTGATTTGAGTGATCAGATGACAGATGTCTATGTGGGAAAATTTTGAACAGTAAATACTGGAAAAATGTAGTGTTTCACTTGATTGACCAAACTCTCACAAATGCATACATATGTTCAAAGAAAGTTCAAATAGGACTGGCAAACCACTGAATTATCATCAATTTTTATTATCGGCAGTATAGAAAGCTTGATAGGCGACTACAAAAAGCCTCGTAGTCAAGTCGAAAGATCTAGTGTTGGCACACATGCTAGCAAAAAGACTGAAAAACATTTTCTGGAAATCATTCTAAACAAAAAGTGAAAGAAATGTGCGCTATGTGCTAGTAACCAAGGTGATGGCACTAGAAAGGCATTAGAATTACTACCTGGTGCAGGGACTGTAGGGTGGGGTTGTGCGAAAGTGACTGCTTTAAAACATATCACATGTAGAGACGTTTACGTGTGTAAACGTCAAGTTAAGTTAAGTAAGTAAACGTTAAGTTTTAGTACATGTGCATGTATGTATGTTTAACTATTTTACTGAACTTCAACTTTTTCATCACTAAAATTTTATCACCTGTTGCTTTTTAGCTTATTTTTACTATAACTTTTAGCAGACTTTATTAAAACCTTTTTCAACTTAATTCTACAACAAAGCTCGAGCGATGTTGACCTCATAATGAAAAGGATTTTTGTTAGCAGATTAAGGGAAGTCTTTCATCCCTGACCTTCCATTCGGAGGGGTTGCAATTTCAACTTTGTTACTGGCTTCTTTTACTGACAGGAAAATATTATGTACCACTTATCACACGAGGATTGCCAAACAGAGAACTTAGTCAGCATATCTCTTTCAAGCATTGTAGGAAGATTTTCGGCAAACAGCATATTCACATCTTTGTTGCTTTCGCGTAAAAAGCAAACTGACAGCCAACTTTGAACTTTGAGTAAATTTTTGTTGAATTCGTATGGCAAACTAGGATTTGTATGGCGAGGACAACAAACCATTATATCACAAAGACATCGTAATTCGAAGGCGCATTGTCTATTATTTGCTCCTAGAAAGAAAATTTTCTTTGTTTGTAGAGTAGTATTTTATAACATCTGCTTTGGCACTATTGCTGCTTTTTTATGTCCTGGCCTGCTTCTGAGTTGCATTATCTGTAAGCATTTCAGTACGTTAGCCTTGTGTAATAGTTGGGTGTGGGGTAGTTAAACAACCCCACATCTTTGAATCAATTAAGAGTAGAGCTCCCGATTTTCTAAACTTCATTGTACAATACTCTCCATGACTTGTTAACTTGCTTCCTAATCTTACACACTAATAACTCTAAAATGCAATCTTCTAAGCCCTTCATAAAACCTTTTAAATACCAGAAAAGTGTTGCTATGATTACAATTAGTTCAGTAGAAAAACAATAGTTTTTTCAGGATGCAAGGCACACAGACATTTAATGAATCAAAAGGATTTTAATGGGAAACCAAAATCAACAGTTCAAGATAACAGACTCGATTGTAACAATATGAAGAGGAAAATATTTTTGACTTCTTTCGATGGATTCATAAGTATTGCCTTACATTTTGATTATTGTCCTACTAGCAAGAATATCTTTATTGTATCAATTAGGGAGTGACAATCTAACCAAATAATTCCAATATATAAGTTGTGTAGTGACAGCCAACTAGATCTCAAAAATTATTCCAAGCTTTTATATAAACAGTATGATTGCCATAAGATTAAGAAAATAAATTGTTATGAGATTGTATTTGACCTCTTCCTTATTAACGTAAATCACGGGACTGCAAATATCTCTCGTAATGATTGAAATGACTTAATAAGGAAGTGAGGTGGCTGGCGCTGATGAAGTTGATCTTTGGAAATGTTGTATAAATTAATGCTTTGTCATGTTTGGGCAGTTGTGTATCGGTAGTTCATGCTTTTGTGTCTCACTTTGCGTAATGTCCAAACTAGGGTATTATTTTATATTTTCTACCATGTATAAGCTAGCTTCTGCAATTTGTAAAATAACATTTAGGTTTATAATTGAGAGGCTTATAATTTGAAATCAAAATAATTATGCTCTGTAAGCTGATACAGTAGGAAAGAAATGATCCACAAAATGAAAGAAAAAAAGATGAAAGAAAGCCAAAAAAGGGAAGAAAGCCGAAAGCCATTACTACTGACTTGGCCTCAAACTAATTACATAAAGTTGAAAAAACTGCAAAATTCAAACCCTACACTATTGCTTATTGCTGTCACATGCCTCTCCCCATAAAAGCAAAGTTTGTAAAACCATGAGACTAATACAAGATCAGTTTATTGCTGTCCAAGTAGTGATAGGTTGTCGAGATCAATCAATTAAGGTTGCATATGTGTTACAAAAAAGAAAAGACAATTTTTGTAGAACAGAACTGTTTAAGGAAAAATGATTAAAAAAAGATAACTTAAGTAGAATGATGTACAGGTGGAAGACTTCTTGATCAGTGCTTTCTCGTATTATACATGCAGAGGGAATTCTTGGCTTTGTGTGACACGGCATTTAGTCATTTGCCATAGGGACATTCCAAAATGTAATTTTTGATGAGCTACAAGAAAATTTACAGCGACGAGAATTGATTGTCTTTTCATCTGTAGACACATTACTAACTCACAGCCAACTATTATATGAGTTTAAACATATTTTTATCTCTTTTTGTAGTTATTGTAATAGCCCTCTGTTTTGGGGATTATCAACTTTAAGTGCTGGATTGGTGGTTCAAGTACTTGGTTTATGATTTGCGAATTTAGAGGACAGTATTTTAGGTGTAGATTTAATGCTGAGAATTAGACTGGTTTGTTTTAGCTGAAAACTTAAAAACAGATTATATTTATTAAAAATTCAAACTTTCAATAGCAAAAACATAAAATATATAAAGGCTAATCAAATCAATGGCTGATGCTAATTGCGAAAGTCTAAAAATATTAAGAGTGATACAAGAGCAGAGTAATACTTAAAGTGCGAGTAAGATATAGAATTCGACTTGTTTCTGATTTTCGCATGCTTATATATGTTTGCCTAATCAGTCAGCCAGTGATATCTGTAGATCACAGACGATTGGGCACTGCAAAACTTCCTAGGCAGTAAGCGAGTAAGTACAAAGAAGCAGATAACATTTATGCTATGCAGTAAAATAGCAGGTGCTAGGAAGTTGGAATAACAAATCGGCGTGTCAGGCTACCAAGAGTCCAGAAATCTGTTTCCTAATTATATCAAAATAGTTAAATAAAAGGGGATGAGTGATTCCGTAAGATGTGTATAATACTCTTACGACAGGATGCATAAATATTAATATAGAAGTGGAATAACATGGTGAGTTCTTTTGTCTTATAATGACAGGGTATTGATGGACTGTGTAACTAAAGATTACAAATGCTGGGGGCTTCACATTATGACAAAAATAACTGTTGAAATAGAATGATGATGTAGCAATATGTGTTCTGGGATACTCCAAAAGGGTTTTTTAGCAGAAGCACTTTATTGTTTAACCTATCTTATTACATCGATATTATTGACTATGGCCTGTATCTTAGCCTTTTGTTTGTGTTCACCTATAATTTTTAAGATTGATTGACATAACAAAAATTTAACTGCTGTTGTTGACTTTGATTTATTGAACATCTCTTTATAAAATTATAAAACAGTCAGTATCCATAATAGTTTTTTTCCGTCAACGTTACAAGTTTGCGCACTAACAGAACTCAAAGTATTCATAAAAACAAATGTCTAAATCGGTACGTAGTTGTGTTCCCCTTTACTCAAATAATTATCTAATAATATCAAAAAGGGCATACCAATTTTTTTAGACCATTTCCATAACACATAGGCTCTAACTTGACCAGCTAATAAAAAAGGAAACATTCTAAAAACAAGTTACTGTCATTAAAATAGTCAACTATATTCAAATCTTAACTTTCCTTCTTTAAACTGGTTTCTATGGCTACTCCAACCAAAATATGTTTTACGTAAGTACGCTATCAAGGATGTAACTACTACTTGTTTCAGAACACTACAATTACCAGAATCAACAACCAATCATCTCAGCACTCCACTTTACATCAACACATCTAGAAATTCAGCCTTGATTAACAACTCTAATGCTACAACAGCTGCTTTTCCAATTAACACAAAAAGTTTTTCTTACTGGACATTGCTTGCCATACCAATTTCTTTATTGTTTGTTTCACTATTCTTTTTGTTTTCTTACAAATTTTATTACAGTTTTATATAAAAGCCTTTGCCAGTACCTGATGGAGTTGGGCCGGCTCAGTGCTTGTGCTCAGATTAGCTCAGTAACACTACCGCTAAGTCAAAAAGGCCCATTTTCTTTAGGCGCTCCTGAGGCCATCAGTGTGGCGTTCTGGGGTACCTCCAAGGCTCAACCAGTCCGTGTACCGTGTGTCGGTTTCACCGCCTTTAAGGTGGCGTTCTGACGGCATACCAGACTGTCGTTTTTTTTCTTCTACCTCTGAGACAAGGCCTGGGCACTAACTCTCCCAGAGTGAGTTTCTGAAGTGCAGAATCAGTAGAGAAAGCAATGGGAAACACATCAGTCTGGCCTTATAGGCGAGTTTCCGATGTTTTACTGGCCGGTTTTCTCTTACTGGTTGTTGAGTGTGCTTTTGGCTGGGTAGCCTAGCGCAGCCCATTTTAGAAACGCCAACATGTTGAACCCGTCCTTAGGGCATCCGGGCTACAGATCCCCCAGGGCCTGATAGTAGTTCTGGCGAGCCAGAACAAGGATCTTTTCTACGGCCAACCTGGCAGAGCAGACCTCCTTTTCTTTAGTTCCTTGTCTTGGCGCCAGTGCTTTTGGGCTGGAGCTCTTCTTGGCCTAAACTTCTCAGCAATAGCCAGGTTATGATGAGCCTCTGACACCAAATTGGCTGCTTTTTTTTGCCAGGAGAATACAAGTTTGGGGCCTTAGCGCCACAAGACTGTAGCTCATACTCCTGTTGCAGCCCGCTGCCGTTTCTTCTGTGTACTGGCTTTTTGAAATAGTGCCGGCACACATGCCTGGTGCACATATAACTCAGCTGTAGCAATTGTTTCTTGCTTCTTTTATATCTTGGGTCCTTTTTAGGCTACGCCCATCTTTCTTTGTTCTGCATTCAGTTTTCTATTGCGGCCTACTCAATCATCCAGGTGCTGTCAATGGTGACCAAGCGGTCTCCTGTGACGGGAAGGCTCGACCTTGTGACTGGGATTGCCAGGAAGTCAATCTCGAAGGCTAAGGCTTTTCATATATTTTACGAACATGTATTTGTTTGGTTTATTAGCTAATAACTATCTCTTTTGTCATGCCATCTGGTCAAAGCACTAAAGTAGATATGACCAGCCTCTAAAGTTTTACTCACTCAAATTAGTAGAACAATTGTAAAGGAATTTGCCAGCCTTTACTTGGCTCGATCTAGACTATTTCATACAGAAATAAATTGCGCATGATTTCTTTCAATGTTTTATTAGAGAAGGAAATTCACTAGCCAAGGAGCGTACGGCCATTTGCTCTGCTTTACTAAGTGAGCGTTGCTCAATTACAAACAATAAAATTGCCCGTTCCGGCTAACGGGACTGAGTAAGAACACCGGCTAACAATGTAAATAATTAGGCCCGCTAGCGCGTTGATATGACAACATAAACGACGACAATTGATAGCATAACGAGTAACAAGGCTATAATAAAAAGAACAACACATAATAAAATATTTACAGACATATGAAATATATACAAACATATAATAAAATATTTGCAAGAAGTGTAAAGTCTTGGCCCGGCGTCTACCACACAATGTAACAAATTATGAACGGTTAGGCGACAGTCAATAGGGCGACAGACACTTAGGCGACACTTTCGGTTCGAAAGGCAGTAACTTCAGACGAAAGGGTGACACAGCAGACAAACAGGCAACAATTCTGGATTTTGAGGCGACAATTCTGAGGGCCGGATTAATTCAAAATATTATGTCCTGTTATGTTGTTGTGAATTAGTAGTGAACACTAACAAGACACCAACTTTATTGATGCCTAGATTAGAAATCTTGCATTAGTATATTTTTCAGGCATTGCTCCACCTTATTTCCTTGGCATCTATTACCTGCTTATATCCTCATTAACCTGATTACATTATTCTTTTACACACGGTAGAATTTCATATTGTGAATAATGAATGTACCAAATATTCATTTAATTGAGATGGTTATAATTAAAAAAACTGCTGAGACTAATCTGTCTTTAATCGCCAAACTACTCTTCTGTTCATCCTTTTCCACAAATTTAATTCTAGAGTCTGTCAACTCCACGCGCTCAGAAGTCATTTAGACAGTCACTATTTTCTTTTTCACTTCCTTCCCTGAATGCTTGGGAAAACTGGCAAGTTGCTTATCAGTGTGGCAAGACTCCAAGATTCCTTACTGCCTAATATATGACATCATAGAGGTACCAACTTTTTTAACCCCTTTGAAGCGATGCATTCTTGAGTCACTAGCATACCGCTGTTGATGAGTCATTAAACTATCTCTGGCTCATGTATCATGTATTAGGACCCTCAGTAGTAGCTCTCTAACTAATGTATATTCTTGTTCTAATTGAAGAATAAAAATAAATACATACATATGAGTTTAGCTTGATACATTTTAATTAATTTGCTTTTTGGTATGTTTATACAAATAGTATAGCTGATTTTTATCATATATAACTTTTAAAAGTACGTATATCAATAGTTTGTAGCATTAATTTTTATGCAATAACTTTATTCTGATCGAAATTATGTAGATAAACCCATCTAGCGATAGAACTTCTCTTTCCTATTTAGAATGACGCAATCAGGTTCACGGTTATAAATTGGCAACTGAATATTACTTTCTACTAACTCTAAAGCTTACATGAAATAATAATTTGAATTACAGGAGTATAATTATACACAGTGACTCGCAGAAACTCGAATGCACTGGCACTTCCAATCATACACAAAAATAATAGTAGGAAATTCCCTACAACACTATTTAATAAAGTTGTCATTAAAGTTCAAGCCGATGGCTGTCTATGTAATATCTTCCCATTTTTTCTGAAGTCTATCCTTTGTTAAAATAATCGTGTATAAAAAAGATTCATACTGTGTGTTGAAATGCAAAATATAGTATATGATGTGGCACCTGGCAGCATTAACCTGCAGCTGAGTATATATCACAAAGGTCTTTGAGGTGTTGATCACTCCTCATTGTCTCAAACTACAGGTTGTGTGTGCCATCGGGATCTGTGACAAGGGTGATTCAGTCAAATATCTCAAGTGACTCTAAGGGTAACATGGCATCAGGACCGGTTGATTTTTATGCTTTGGAATAGATCATTGCTCCATAAGCTTTCTGTGATGCTGTTTAGTCTTCTTGCAACAAGCTGCAGAAGTTGGTAAAATATGGATATATCTTAGACACCTATGTCAGAAAAAGCCTTCATTCTTCATACTCAAATAAAATCTCAACAAACATAGATCAGTGTGAACCGCAATTTAGCTTATTGAGTCTGCATTATAATGACATCGGATCATTATCACAATTGTAAAGAAACAAAGATAAGGAAATCATTCTTTCCACACGTAAATGAGAAATCACAATAATAGGGAGTTATCTTTTCATCTCACACAAAGAGCAAACTCTTCTCCCAGCTATGTATTGTGAATTTCGACGATCGAAACCATAAAACTATTTCTTTTCGAGGTAAGATAACTCCAAAGTTTCAACAATCAGAGACAAGATTGTTGACAATTCAGGCGAGAACGTGACTTTTCAAACTGTTTTGAACAAACATGCTGATACAAAAACAAGTTTTGTGTTTTAATTGAATAAGCTAGATGCATTTTAATAAAAATAGCCTTAATATTTTGTTAATTGTCTGGGCTAGCATAATCAGAGAAATCCACCAATGGCGTTTAAAAATACATGTTACTATTTCGATTTATAAAAAAGGCTGTAAAAAGAAAACAATAACACTGCCAAGGCTACGTTTCTAAAATATAGGTAAGCATTGCACACGACGACAGAATCTCATAGTTTGTCAGTACATTACCTTGCCTTCAACCAAACAGCAAACCAATTTGTTGTCTTTCAGTCTGGAATTGTTGCCGGTTTTTCTGCCGTGTCGCCTTTTCGTATGAAGTTGTCGCCTTTTGCACCGAAAGTGTCGCCTTAGTGTCTGTCGCCCTAGTGACTGTCACCCAAAAGTCCAGTTACCAATGTAACTTATTTATTATTTATTTACTCTGACTGGTACTTGCTAATTCACATACTTGATATTTACCAGTAAATTATATTTGTATTTTCTATAAGTCAAACTATTAAATACACAACCAACCATGCCCGTATTCCCTGGGGCGGCTGGCCGGCTGAGCCGCCCCAACCTTTTTGGAATTTTTGGCGGCTAAGTACAGTCAAACTCAGATAACTCGCCCTCGGATAACATGTAAAATTTTATCACAAAAACTTGGTTAACTCGAACAAATGTGTTTGGTCTGTTCCCACGCATTGATAAATTGCTTTAGATAACTTGACCTCAACATCATTAACTCGAACAGTTATTTGCCCAACGGCTATGGGAACGGTTTTTATCGCTGTAGAATATCACTTTATTCCAAGCCATATAGATAAACGTCAACTTTTAATAGTTCTTGGGCATCATTATTATTATCATGATCGGCAAAATATTCTTGTTAACAAATTTTATAAAGGTTTGCAAAAGGTCAAGTTTTAACAAACGTCTGCTTGGCAATGGCCCCCACGAAAGCGTAGAAACCTTCGGATGAACTTAAAATAAAATCGGCAAAATTGATCTTTGTTGAAACGCGCAAAAGAAAAAGATGTCTTTTTTCTGAGCCTTTCAACTGCGGTCAAGTTTAGCCTATTTTAATCTGAAAACGTTCTGGCAGTCACATCACCTAAAATAAACAAATCTCAAATAATAGAAAAAATGTTTATACTTTCCGATAAAAATTTTTAAAGGTTGACTTGCAATAAAATTCACATTACAGTTACTTGGTATCAAAAGATTCACCATGTCTTACTCTGTTGTGTTGTAGGTGCCAAATATGTAAAAAGGTGATTACAAGCCCTTAAAAGCTCAAAAACGAACAGTTAATCGCAGCCACACGAGACCGCCATAGTTTGGATTCTCTTTCCAAAACGGCTCAAATGTGACGTAGTTGTGAGAGATGGTTTCTGTTTACATTTTCATGCAACCTTATTCGTAGAAATATTTTCACAAATATACTTCACGCATTCAATAAAACCATGTCTATTGTTTTTACGCGTCTGTTTTATCGGCATCGTAATGCTGCCACTTTTAGCATTGATATCTTAAAACTTACCGTAAAAATTTGTTAAACTTTTTAACCTTAGCTCGAAGGAGTACATATCATTGTCTGATAATCATGACGACCCTGTTGGTCACCTGTGATAATCGAAAAGTGCTGCAAAATTATTTGCAAAGTATTGAGTCACATGATCAGATTACGACTTGACAATTAGATAATGCCGAAACAAAACTGTAAAGTAGCGAGCATCTATATTTGATACGGGGTCTTCGGTAAAACCTGAAGTGTTTGTCATAAACTAGTGCCACGATAAGTTTTATATTGAGCTTTCTATTGGCCTTTCAATTCACGTGAGAACATCACGTGACAAAACAATAACCAAATTTCATGGCTACATCATCGAAATAAAGAGATTCCAATCTACGGCAACTTTTCGTTTTTGAGCTTTTAAACGCTTGTAATCACATTTCCACATATTTGGCACCTACAACACAACAGAGTAAGACATGGTGAATCTTTTGATACCAAATAATTGTAATGTGAATTTTATTGCAAGTCAACCTTTAAAACTTTACATGAGATGCCCGGTTGAGGCCCTACATAAAAGAAACTGTTTGGGGGCTGACACCACCCCTCCCAACCCCCAGATGCTCCAGAGCCATTGAGTGTAGCCATTACACTCAATGGCTCTGAGATGCTCATAACTAGTCGCCTAACATTAGCCGCCCCAACTTGCAACCAGGGAATACAGGCCTGTGTAAGACTTGAAAATGTTATGCACATTTTCTAACTCCAAAACTTTGTGGTTTCCTTTAAAACTTTAAAAGCGATACCATCGAAATAATTAATAAGGGTATCACGGTAATAATTTATAATCAAAGTATCTCTTTTTTTAATTCCGTCTGAGATTTTGATTTACATAAAAAGCAGTTTGGCAAAAATTCTGAGACCTTCAGCATTAATACTGATCAGCCATAAAGAGAGTGCAAAATATAGACAACATAAGCATTATTTTGCCAGTAAAGGGGTTAGATTTATCTTTCAAAGTTTCTGACGGGTTCATCGAAAAGTACTGAACCACCCTCTATTTAAACGCCATTATAGATGAAAAGTTACAAAACAGTGTGTCATGGTGTTAAATAGAAGCTTTACGGTATGTATACATAAATTGAAAAATGGTTTCCTACCCTAGTTTTTTCCATGTGGGTGGTAATGGCTACTCAACCGTGCCGTGAGCGCTGAGGCACGAAGCAGACCTGTAATGACAGAGTTTTACCCTGAATTGTATTCACTTAAGGTGTGTGATTGAGTTTAACCTCTCATGATAGAAGAGATTGTTGAACAACTTGGCAAGTTCCTCTGTTACCAATAATATACTTCCTGCTAACAGTTTGACCAAACAACTGACTAGAAAAGCTTATGTTACCTAAAACTAGGCACGTGTGTAGTCACTCATGTTTATTTTCTGACCCTTTTTTATCCTTGAAACTTTTTAAATATAGTTTTAAACCACTGCCAACAATTTAACAACAATGAAAAACAGATGCACTGATCAACTCGATAGATGCACACAACTGATGTTGATTTAAAACTAGAGAGTGCCCAACATGGCAGAAGCAATAAAAAAATTGTTTGCACGGAAAATTTATTTTTTATCAACATATGCAGCATATACTCTAATTTTTAAATAAGGTGTTTGTTTATTTCTGTTAGTGTTATAAGTTTAATTTAATGCTATATAAACATCTGTTAGAATCTTTTGAGTTGGAGATGCTATATATACATTTACATCTTTGTAGCACCTTGGAAAAGCATTGGCTCATGTTTTTCATCTAGCAGGTCAAGATGAAGCATGCATATTCTAACCAATCATCATTGAATATTGGGAGAAGTAAGAAGTATGTGCACAATTATTTCATAGTATGACACATAGGCTGTATCGCATAGTTGTTAGCGGCCTTGTCTGCCGAACTGAGGTTCAGAGTTCAATACCAGTGCAAAACGGTTTTTTTCATTCCTAAAACTTTATGGCTATAACTGGACATTTGAATGACAAGCAACAACTGATATATATAGATATATAAAAGTAATAACAATACAAACACAAACAAGAAAGGTGAGTAATAACACATGTGGATGCATAGGGTCAGCTCACATGTAAGTTGATGCCAACATACAGTATTGGATTTGGAAGATAATCATGTAGTACAGGTTAGGGTACGGATTCATCAGAGAAGGTTATTTTATAATCTATTAATTACTAAAAGATGAACACAATAGGATAATCAGTGGTAATAATAATCCATAGAAAGTGTCTGTTCCAATATATCAATCAGCTCTTAGCAAATATTAAATACATGATAATCATTAATGGCAGAATATCTCACCAATCTCGTGAAGTTTAGTCTGCCTAAACTATCTTGGTAAGCAACTCAGCTTGACAGATCATATTAGACTCAAGTCAACAAAACAAATATTAATGTTTTAGGAATATCCAATAGAGGTGGCTTCGCAACACCTACAAAACCTTCCAAAGGTAGCGATTTGGAAAACCCGGAAACAGATACAGCTTCCTCCTACAAGTGAATGTGCATATTGCCGATGGAACATTTCCACCCTGTGTGTAGTTTGCCTGGCTAAGACTGAGTTTCCGTACCCTTTCCTGTATCTATAAACAGCATTAGGAACCTTTCAATTAGAGAACTTGTCATATAAAGATGATATGTTGTCGATGTTTCACAAATCTAGACATACTCTAACCATTTAAACACTATACATGCTGTTTAGCAATACAGATTCTTACGTAATCTTCACATTGTAATAATTCACTTCAACCGCAGTTAGAATAATTTATGTATCTTAGCAAAGGGAGGCTCGGTGTCTTGTAAAGCCTTCAATCATAGTCAGCAGTCATCTGCTGACTACCATTATAAAATAGTCAATGTAACCTCAGTAAGTGTCACCTCTACCTTGTATCATTTACTGATATACTAGTCACTACTTAATACAAAGGAGTAAGATATACTTACTATCCTGAATAGACTCTCTAAATCTCTGTGACACGGGTGTTTGTAAAAAGTGGCTACTAAAACTCTGCTGAACCAGGATCCATGATTCTTGGATCTAATTGATGTGTATGTTGTAATATAAATGTGAAATGAGCAATCTCAGCACCCTACACAGACATAATTTCAAGTGGAATACTAAATGTGCGTTCAGAAAAACAAATTAAAAAATTTATTGTATGATAGAGTGTTGTTGTTCTACCGGAAACAGCACTCTTTGAGCTAGTAATCTACAAAAATACTGAAATAGTTGAGAACTCCTTGTTAAAAACTGAATATAGATTAGAAGCCTACATAGAGTACTTGATCAGCTACTAGTTTTTGACCATGACAATAGTCCAGCAAGAAATGTAGTCTGATGAAGTAGATTGAAAGATCAAATTATTTATAAATTGAGTCCCACTAACGCATCTTTGATGAGCTGATGATCTCAGCTGTAGTCACTGTAGTATAATTGACAGGTGATGTACATGATGTCTGGGTACTAACCTTCACAGTTAGACTTCATGATAAAGAAGTCATCCACATTGAGTACAATAGGACGATCTGAAGGAGTTCCATGATCATCTGGCTTGGGGAAAAAAGGAAGTCTTGTAGATTCCTCAGCAGCAGGCACTGATGGAGTGGAGGAAGAGGCCACCTGCTGACTATGTAACTCTGCAGCATTTGAAATGAACTGATCTCTGAATTAGAAAGTAATTTCAAGTTACCACAGTCAGTCCGTCCTAAAATAAATATGAGAGGAACAGATGAATACAAGCATTCTAGCCAATATAACCTATTATGCTCAGTCTAACTTAGATATAACTTGGATTTTCTATAATGCATCTGTGGATATTATAAAAAATCAGAACAAACCGCAAATAAAACAGTTAAAAACAATTAAGTTTTTTTACTGGATGACTTTTATACAGTTGACTGAATCAACACTTAGACTGTTGTATGTACCAAATGACAGTTAGGATAGTAAGTACTCACCCTGCAAGGTTAGTAGGGAAGTGCTAGTAGTCAGATGAACAAGCAAATAGTTATAATAAACTAGTGAATCTTATGACTGTTAAGTGTAAATTGTATGTGAATAGAGGATAGACACTGCAAAAATGTGGTAAAGTGGTACAAGATGTCAGCAAGTGCCAACTCTGGGTGAAGTCTGTTGAAGTTTGTTGAATAACATTGAAAACAAATTATATTTGTAGAGTATATTTTAAGATGCTGTAGTTAACCAAAGTCTGAATGTATACTATCCCATGAGCTGTATTAAAATCAGTTAGAGTACATAGTAATATATGAAATGCTTTATTTAATAAGAAGAATATTTATCATGAGATGATAAATTAATATGCAAATTTATATCGAAGGAGGTCTGGAACTCTAGAGTTCCGAAAAAAGCAGTTCGCTTAGAATACCAGCAAAGTTTACATAAAATAATTTTTTTAAAGTTTCGCAGTTGTCTCAAGTTTCAAGGCGTTCTAATTAAATGATACTTCAATGGCAAAGGCCTCACCTAAAGTATTCTTGTTATTGATACACATTTACATTTATATTTTCACAATGACAGTAAAGGTGGTACAATGGAAACAAATGGTGTTTTAGAGAAACAGTCACATATATTGAGCATTATCTTCTTATTAGGATACCCTACAGGATGAATTTATTCGAGGAGTTAAATTTCACGAAAATTGCTATTTCATGCATATTCGCGGATTAATTTATTCGCAGCTGAAAACTGTCACTCTCTATGAAGAGAGTCACTCTCTGTCACTCTCTATTAATTCTATTACGTCTAGCAATAGAGTTAACCCTACGCATGCGCGCATTGCGTGTTTCGTTTTCTATTTAGCATACAACTACGTGTCGATCGTGCTAAGCTACAATTTTTTTGCTGCGTTCAGAGGTTTTCACGAATATTCATAGATTTGGAGGCCTTTGATGAACCAACAATTTGTGGTAAGTAATGAGTTTTTTCAAAACCATTTACTAAATTAGTTGAATGGTTCTTTCTTAGAAAGAACTTTGGTTCTTCGGTAAAACGCAATATTTATTTTTTCCATCCCAATGATATAACTCAAATGTTCAGTTCCTATTTAGCTAATAGTCATACCTCTTGTATTATGTGTAGAGCACGACCCAAAGATATCCTTTGTCCTTGCCGTGAATATAGTTTGACGAATCTATGTCTCTCTCTGTAGCGAGTGTCTGTGTGGCTTGGAGGACCACTACTGCATATAGTTAATGTCCTTTTCTATAATAGTAGTGATTTCATGTGGCCAAGTGTCTGTCTTTCTTGGAAGCTGCTTTCTCCTAGCTCACCACTAGCTATCTCATTCTCCACTCCTTAACACTTCCCTCTATATAACTAGGGTAAGTGCTAATATTAGATTAGTATACTATAGAAGGTTGTCGTTAACAGTAAGTAAAGGTATAATGTTATCTGAGGTGTAGTCTGTTGAGTATCTCGGTATAGACTGCCCAAGGAAAAGAAATGCACTTGCTATTATACTGTCTTGTCAAGTGGGAGTTGTCTGTCACTAGGCCAACAATATAATCATGAAGCGGCAACTCCGAGTCTCAATAATTATGTGACAAGCAACCCGGCACCGCTGGAAATAGTAATGGCCAAATGAATATGAATTATTCTACTCATATCACCTACCGCTTCATTATTTGTTTTACTGTGAGAGAGAGAGATTTTTCATCATACACGCAAGCACAATGACTGCAAGGGTGGTATATGTCATTCTTAGAAGATCACCAATCATTCAGGGAGGTCTGGAAATTGAGGTAGAAGTGACCGCAGCTACTTACGAGGAGAATATATCTGTTTTAAAAAAAGGAACAAAAACGCCTTTACAAGCACAAATCTTTGGCCAACCGGCAGAACATTGCAATAGGAAGCCACGAGGAGAGTTCTGATGATAACCTCTTTACTAGCCATGTAGTAGCGAGAGAATTGCCTTTAACATTTACCCAAGACAGTGACAGCGATATAAAGCTGCTATTACCAAAATAACTAGTCAGAGAGCACCATTACATGCTAGTATTCACTTATCAAGAGTATCAGTTTAATTTTATTGCTCTAGACAACCGCCATATAGACTAAACTGTTTATATTTACTCCATTCATCGTTTGTAAAATTTTATTTGTACACTCAAGTTTGTAATAAATTATAATATATCTATACATGAAATAAAATATATAATTTAATCATGTTTGCTGCAGCGATATCAAGGAGTTGTTGTTGATGAAGGGGTCTAGGTTGACTGGTTGCTTCTCTGCCAATATTTCTGCCTTGATGAATATTGCTACTTGTCTCTAATTTTCGTAATAGGAGTAGGTTGTTTCATTCTCAATCTGCAGTAAACACAAAAAAGAAAAAATATTAATAATTGTTAAGGAAGTACAAAAACAATAGCTGAAGTATTTAATGAAAGCGATCAGTTTTTAAACAAAAGAATTAACTAATGCAGTTAATTATGAAAAAACGTGTCTGCGCTGCAAATCAAATACATACCATAATGTCCAGATCAGAATCATGATTGTCCTTAACTTCGGTATTAGAGATTGATGGAGTTGATTTCAATGTAAAAAGACTAGGAGAGATTTTTTTGCGATGACGAAGTCATGCCGAATAACTTGTGAAAACCTTGAATAATTTTGTAAAGTTTGATGCAATGGCAATAAAATTCGAAGCCCGGCGATGATTTTAAGGAAGTTTTGGAACACGGCTATGTTTAGTACTTCTGCCTAGCGGCTATTTTTGCGATGACGCCATTCTGCATATCTTGTGACAACCTTAAATAATTTTGTAAAAAAATGTGATGCATTGGCAATGGTGTTAGCTCAAAGCCCAGGCAATGACTTTAAAAATGTTTTGGAACTCAACTACGTTTAGTATTTATATTAAAAACTAGCCTAGCGGCTAGTTTTTAATTTGATGCAGTAGTTATTCTCCCTTGTGATTAAAAATAGAACTAATTATTCACGGAATTTCATAATTCGCGGAATTTACTGTTCACGAAATCGCAAATTTTTATAACCAACGAATATTTTCATCCTGTAGGGTAAGTCAGTGACTGACTCATAATACTTGATAGAATAATCACTCATTTACAAACATAGCAAATATATCATTTTATGTAAATTTGAATAACTGTTTGTATAGATGCATAATCAACATGAATATTACAAACATGATAAAAAGTTTATAAACACATACTAGGAAAAACTGCCAGTTCTGTACGCATGGAAATGTGCAGACAGATCTACATGTTTATCAGCAAATTCTTTCTGAACTAAGGTATACATGTAAGTTGGTGTATGTACTTGATCAATTATATTAAAAGTATTTGATGAAGTACATACACCAACTTATAACTTTGGTTCAAAAAGAATGTTCGAGATTTGTGATTTTTAACCACTTTGCGGCGGCACAATAGTGAGCTGTGAGAGATCATTAGGTTTGCAGTGAGAAATTATTTAATGTCACTATTTTTAAATTTAAATTTTTATAAAACATTTATTTATCATTTTTTGTAAATATTATGTCATTGTCTAATGTCTGTGCTGTAAAGACTGAGAGGGTAATTTAATATTCGTAAGTGTGGCAACACGCAGCTGATTGCCTCGTTCCTCCAAGAGACCTAATGATGCACATGAAAGGTCGTGGTGACAGTCATGGAAAAGGTTTTAAAGAGGACAACGGCAAACTCCAAATAGGGCTCTGTACAATATTCTGACTCGAATTAAAGCCCTAGTATGAGTGGTGGGAGAAAGAAAGCAAAGACGGTGAGCTCAAAGCGAGATAGTGAAAGCTCTCTTTTGTATAGATTTACTTCCACTGGGGATGAGATGACACCTACTCCATTATGCCTGGTGTTTGGTGAAAAGCTATCCAACAGCGCTTCTGTGCCGAGCAAGCTTAAATGCCATCTCCAAACAAAACACCCGTCGCTTCAAAACAAGCTGTCAGACTACTTTGTTTGCCTGGGTGTGAATACAAAAAAACTGGCAACCTTTATTAGAAAAATTACAAAAGTAAATGAGAAAGCGCTAAAAGCTAGTTACTTAGTAGCCGAACTCGTTGCTACTGTAGATCAAAAAAGCCGCCCACTATGGCAGAGACATTAATACTGCTTGCCTGTAGAGCCATTGTCATTGAAATGCTCGGCCCCGACGCAGTTAAAGACATAGCTAAAGTTTCGCTCTCTGATAACATAATTGTCAGACGTATTGATCACATGTCTACAGACATCGAAAGCCATGTTTTCGAACAGATACGAGTCAGTATAAAATTAGCATTGCAAGTTGATGAGTCTATGGATATTTGTAAACATTCTCAGCTCATGGCTAATGTGCGTTTTGTCGATGTAGATGCCATTAGAGAAAACTTCCTATTTTGCTAAGCACTACCAGGAAAAAAACAACTAGAGAACAAATTCTTCGGGTCACATCGCAATATCTGGACCATGGATGAATTACGTGCGAAAACTGCACAAGTGTTTGGACAGATGGAGCTGCAGCCATGATCAGGCACTCCAAAGGCTTTGTGAGCAGAGTAAAGGAAAGAAACCCAGACCTGATTGTTTCGCACTGTTTTTTGCTTCGTGAGGCCCTCATTGCTAAAACTTTACCAGAGGAACTGGTTCCTGTGTTGGACGATGTAGTGCACATAGTGAACTTTGTAAAAACATGTCCTCTGAAAAGGGGCATATTCGCATCTGTGTGAGGAAATGGGAGCAGAGCATACGGCCTTATTGCTCCATACAGAGGTCCAATAGTTCTTACGAGGTAAGGTGCTGGCCGTGTATGAGCTGCGAGAGAAAATCAAAATGCTTCTGACAAATGAGAGGTCTTATTACTCAAATCTTTTTTCAAGTGAGGAGTGGTGCGCAAAGCTGGAGTATCTGGCTGATATATTTCATCATCTGAATGAACTGAACACAAAGATGCAGGGTCGAAATGAAAACCTGCTTACAAGCACTGATAAAGTAAATGGAACCCATTTAAATGTTTACCTCTGACAACAACATGTGCTACGTGCCAACCTGGAGATGTTCCAACTCACAGAGAAACGGCATAGACTCACTGCTGCACTGTTTGAGGTAATATGTAAACATTTAAAAAGTTTTAAGCAGAAGTTGTCATTTTATTTCTTTTCAGCCTCTACTGAATGCTTTGACTGGGTTAGGGACCCATACAGCTCAGCATCAGTTGTTGGAAAGGACATGACTTTACAAAAGCAAGTGGAACTAACTGAACTAAAACAGAATCGGGGTTTAAAACCCCGATTTGCTGATCTCCCTTTGGACAGTTTTTGGTTGGTTGCTGCCAAGGAGTTCCCCATTCTGGCCAATAAAGCTGTTCTGACATCGCTCCAATTTTTCACAACATATCTGTGTGAGCTGAGCTTTGCATGCCTAACTTCTATAAAAACTAAAAACAGAGAGAGACTGAGAGCTGTTGAAGAAGAGTTTCATGTGTGTCTTTCTTTTATTCTTGCCTGAATATCAGCTTTGTGTTCATCTAAACCGGCCCAGGTTTTACACTGACTGAGTATAAACAAATTGAGAAATATATTGTAATTAAATACACTGTTAGATTATCATTTTATAACATTTTTGGTTAGACATAACATTTTTTCAATGTAAAACATATGACCGGCTCCGAAAAACGTTGAAAAACACCGTTCTAGACAAACGAGGCAAGGTGTGCGTGTAAACACTGAATTATACTACCACTGGAATGGCATTGGCCTATCTAAACCAATGATCTTCCGTGCGACATTTTGAGCGCCATCTTGAACAATGCAACATGGCGTTCCGGCTTTAGTTAGTGAAATGGCGGATCATAGTTATCCCAAGAGAAAAACTCATTTATCTGCCGGAAATCATTCTTTTGCCATTAATTGCTACCACTACGACAACCCTGAAACACGGAGGGTTAATGATATATCATATCACAAGTAAGTTTAGCGTTTTATTCCTGCATTAGTAGCACTAGTACAGCAGTAGCTGTTTAGAAGAAGCTTGCTAGCAGTTGGTTGGAAGCTTGCTAACAGCTGGTTAGTAGAAGCTTTCTAGCAGCTGGTTAGTATTAGCTTGCTAGTAGTTGGATAGTGGTAGCTTGCTACGGCTGGTTAGCCAATTAGCTTAGCTAGTGTGCTTATCTGTATGCTTATAACTTTTACAGGTTGCTCTTGCTACCCAGGTGTTATCTGCATCAGTAGCTGATTCTCTAATTGCCCTGAAAAATTGAGTTAAATTTGCTACAGTTTCAAGACTGTGATGCCGAAGTTGAGTTCATTCAGGTTAGTGTGTGTGAGTCTATTTTCCCATGTGTAACTGCAATTTGATACTGCAAAGATTTTTTATTGGAAATCTTGATGTCCTGCATGGCAGTGTGATCACAGTTGGAATAATATAGGTTAACTTATATAAGTTGTAGATATTAAAATTCAGCCAATGTTAGTAAATTGCCTAACAATTTTTTTAAATCATTATTACTCAGTCCATATTTTAGCACCATCTCCATTTTATTTCCAATTGCAACAAAGGATAACTGTTATTATTTCAGGAGCCTGAAACCAATGATATACAGCCCCCATTTGGGCTGTATATCATTGCTGAAACAACAATCCATCAGTAGAGCAGTTCCAGCATATCTTTAGACGCTTGGTTGCAAAATGTGGTGTTTCATCAGGAGCTACTGGTAATGTCAGATCTATGGATGAAACTGCATTGTTACAAGCTTCTACTACCTATGTGCCACCAACTGCTGGTAGTGAAGATTATGTTGAAGATGTTATTGACAGACAAACTATGCTTCCCGAAGCAATGCTAAACATTACATCACATCCTGTTTTTGGTAAGATTGTTGTATATTTATCTGGTTGGCTTGTCAGAAAACTGCTTAAAAAGTTACGTTGTGAGCCAGGTAGACTCTCCCTAATTCAGTCTAAGGAAGTTAGCAAGTATGATGATATTCATGTTCTGTTAAGAGTTAAGAACAATGGTGGCTTGCTTTCTCCTTCTGATGGTGTTGTAACAACTGTTCTTTGCACCAAAAAGTAACTGAAGGCGGCTACATCAGCAAATCAATGGTTGAAATATCCCAAGATTCTGAAGTGTGTAAAAGCAGAGATTGCACGCTATGATATATTTGAACTAAAGAAACATTATACTGACACTTCTGTAAAAATTGATAATCATCACTTCTCACTACTAGCTTTAATGGTTGAAACATACTATGACTTAAACAGCACCACTTTGCTAACTTAAGAAACCTAGATTTACATAAAGTGAACATTAGATATAATGCTGCAAAAAACTTATTATTTAGAGGCCAGTAAACTGTTATGTCGCTGTGACATAAATTTTCTATAATTGGTTTAAGTTAGTATTTATTTTTGAGACTTCTCTTTACATATGCATACAAATTGTACAGTTCGTAGGCATTTAGTTGTTTAATTTATTATATACCTTTTTATTTATAATGCTATTAGACATTGTATTAGCATCCGAGCATCTGGCTCATTTTCTAGGCATAGATCATCTATTTTCTAAATCAAAAATAAATTTTGTGGTCAAGCATACTGTAGTTAAGATTAATAGTTAGCTTTTGGTCTATATCAACGAATAACACATAAATATAACACAAATCAAGATATATTGAGTGTTGGGACCTGCTGGTGCAATAGCTAAAACTAATCTAGGCTCGAGGCCAATCGCACCACTTTTCAAACAAAGCAATGTAGGTTGCAAGATTTTAGTCAAATGTATGCAACAGATTGGGCCAGTTTTCTGCTCTTGGTGATGTAAACAACTATTGTAATCTCTTATTAGATAGTCAATAAGTTTTAAAGCTAGAATTCATTGGGCTGGTAAGGCGAGCAATGCCATTGATAACTTTAAATCCAGTGGAAACATCTGTTGATAAGAAATGAAAATTATATAGAGCCCATATAGAGTTGTCTGCCTTTTGTTGAAACCATGCCAATAGCCATCTACAACAAAAACTTATAGCCTATGAATCTGTAGATCTTTAGCTAGCTTGACTTTGATATATAGGTTGAATGAATATGTAGATCTTTATCTTGGCTTTGATATATAGGTTGATTAAGATTGGGGATGGATAAAAGTACCCACAAGCTCATTGAGATTAAATACAGTGCAATGTTGCTAGGTTACTATAAAAGGGGGCGTGACCATGTAGCATGGTTCAAGATGACGCTCAAATTGTTACGCTGATAAATGACCTTGGCCATTCCAGGGTACTCCAGGGTATTCCACTACTAGCAAGCTTCTAACCTGCTGCTAGCAAGCTACTAACCAGCTACTAGCAAGCTACTAACCAGTTACTAGCAAGCTTCTAACCAGCTACTAGCAAGCTTCTTCTAAACAGCTACTGCTGTACTAGTGCTACTAATGCAGGAATAAAACGCTAAACTCACCTGCTAAATGATATATTTTTAACCATCCGTATTTCAGGGTTGTTTTAGTTGTAGCAAATAATGGCAAAACATTGATTTCCAGCAGACAATTGAGTTTTTTCTTGTGATAACTATGATCTGCCATTTCTCTAATTACAGCCGGAAGCCCATGTAGCATTGCTTAAGATGGCTCTCAAATCGTCACACGCAGGTTTGTTGGTTTCGATAGGCCAATGGCATTTCAGGGGTAGTATAATTCAGTGGCAGAAAACGTCTCATTGTTACAGCAGCGGAACAAAACTTTTCACATAGTAAAAATAGCACAAGCACAGACCATCACTCAACAGGGTAGGTGTTGTCTTTTCTCTGAAAAAGTGTCAACAACTCCAACCCTCTATAAGAAGCGCAGCACTTTGCCTATGCATTAGAGACTTTATTGTAAAGGCAGTTCAATTAGCGCATCGTAGACTACGCACCAGAAAAATAACAATTCAGATGAGTAGATTAGAAGCTAAAACTATCCCACTAAATCAGCCGTACCCTGAACTTAAACACTCTTACAGTGGTGATGACTAGGGTGGTCAATTTATCAAGATTTTCTGATTCCATTCTATTAACTTTTTGCTATCTTAGTTTATAAAATGATTGGGCCAAACGAAGAATTATGTTATCTGATGACACACACTTATGTAATTCCACTGACTATTTGATTGGCTAAAGCCTTTACATACTGTAATTTCTGGCTTGAAAGTTGACTTGCAACAAATTTCACATTACAGGTATTTGGTATCAAAAGGTTCACCATGCCTTACTCTGTTGTGTTGTAGGTGCAAGATATGCGAAAATGTGTTTAAAAGCTCTTAAAAGCTCAAAAACGAACAGTTAATCGCAGCCATCGTTTGAAAATTGAAAATCCATAGTTTGGAATCTCTTTATGTGGCTGACGTACTCCAACAGTTTGGTTACTGTTTTGACACGTGATGTTATCACATGAAATTAAAGGCCAATAAAAGGCTCAATATAAAACATCTCATAGCAATAGTTTATGACAAATACTTCGGGTTCAACCGGAAAGCCGTATCAAACATAAATGCTCGCTACTTCACGGTATCGTTTCAGCCTGGTCTAATGTGACCCATACTTCCTGCCAAATGCCGCGAACAGTTTCTGCAGCTTTTTTCGACTATCGCAAGTGACCAACAGGGTCCTCATGTTTATCAGAGGATGATATTGTGGTGGATGGCGTCCCTTTACATTCAGCTAAGCCAGAGCCGTGTCAAGTCAAGACCGAGCTGAGCCGACTCATGCCGGGTCCAGCCAAGTAGAACGGAGGCAGAGCTTACTAGCTATATAAGCTCGAACATATGTGTAGAAGAGCAGAGCTGTTTTGGGCCTGTTCATTGCTTGTTACTTGAGCATTCTTGTACAACTTATGAACTAAGCAGAAAATATATGTATAAACTCATGCACCGAGTCTTGTATTAGTGGAGGAAAGTGAAGGTCGCGCAAAACCTTTACAATATGCACTCCTTTGAGCTAAGTTTAAAAAATTTAACAAACTTTTACTGTAGGTTTTGAGATTTCAGTGCTCAAAGTGACAGCATTACAATGATGACAAATAGACGTGTAAGGACAATAGACATGGTTTTATTAAAGGCGTGAAATATATTTGTGAAAATATTTTGACGAATAAGGTTGCGTGAAAGTGTAAACAGAAGCCATCTTGTACAACTACGTTCCATTTAAGCCGTTTTGGAAATGAATTTCAATCTACGACGTTTTCGTGATGGCCGCGATTAACTGTTCATTTTTTAGCTTTTAAGAGCTTGTAATCACATTTCCACATATTTTACACATACAACACAACAGAGTAAGACATGATGAATCTGTTGATACCAAATAACTGTAATGTGAATTTTGTTGCAAGTCAACCTTTAAAGCAGAAGCAGGTTGTGTCTTTTGTATTTTGTATGTAGGTTTGTATTTTTATGAGCACAATGATGCCTATCACTCACAACACTATGTATATCTGATTAAGCTGTAATTGTGAGTAGAATCTTTCATATATGGAACTGTATTTTTGAAGTAACCTTCAATTTCCATATCACTTTTTTTGCTAACATACATTTCTCATATCTATTTTAACGTATAACCGTCTTTGCAAATACTGTTACATTCGCATCGACTGCCAGTTGCTACTCAAACTAACAAAACTGGATCAAAAACCAAAATTTTATAATTTAAACGCAAAGAAAATGCATGCTATATTGAATGCAAGTTTGTAGATATTTTTTGTGACGCATTTTAATAAGCCAAAGTAATTCATTATCAAACTATAAGCGTTCAGATTTTATAAATTTGTGCAATAATAATTGGGTATTTTGAGTCATTATAAATTTTTTTAACCCATTCTTCTGTTCATACTCAGATTATTTAACGCAAAAATGTATTCACGACAATAATAATAACTAGAAATTCCCCTGTCATACAGCCCATGACCAAAGTGATAATGGAAAAAAGAAAGGGTACTGATGGTTGAGAAATGCAATATTAGCAGTCAAATGGCGCAGCAGTGCAATAGGATAACTGCAATGGTAGCTGTAATGTACTGGGTGTGGGTGTTATTATATACAACAAACAGCAATAATGAATGGAAAAGATTATATGTTTATATCTCTCCCCTGCAATAGGAGAAATGCAATATTAGAAGTAAAATGCACTGATATTATTAAAATAACCAATATTAATAATATAGTAATACAGTAATAATAGAAAACCAATGCACAATTTTGTTTACATTTCAAAACGTCATAGCTAACAATATCAAGAAGTTGTAATATTTATATAGATTTTTAGAGAATCTATTTAACAATTCTATTTAGAAAAAATAATAACAGTAACATATTGCCCATCATCGATGTTGCTAGTGTGACTATAACACTTCAATAGTCATCCAAACTTATAATTAAATATTGTAATAATCTCATGAGAATCGTTAGAAAAAAATATCATCGTCATTTATGTTACTTTCACTGCTTTGGACATCAGTTAGGATACTAAGGTACTCTGTCAGTTACTTTGAACTCGGCAAAAGAGAAACGATTATATTTCCGTACTTCTACGTTAATTACAGAAACCTTCGGCAATTTGACAATGCTATAGACTGATAAAATGTGCACGTTTTTTTTGTGAAATGCGCACGACTTAATGGTTCTATTCTCTGTCGCTCAGCGTTTCGTTTGCCAGTCTTAATTTTGATAAAAGTAAGGCTTGGCAAGTTTTAACAACGATTTTCAGCCAAATTATTCTGTCTATTTGTGTATAATCCAATCAGATGGGTAAGTTTTAAGATACTGTCGACAAATTACAAAGACTTGGTAACATATTTAAATAGGCTTATATGTGTTTTGTATCGTTATTATAGTTAAACGACTCTACACAAAAATGGTTAAATTTGTTGATGAGATTTCGATACAAGGGTTTGTGACGTTGTTGATGAATAATTTTCAGGAGTTGTGTGCACATGCATTTATCATAAAACTCTCAAACATTCGCTCCGCTCATTTGTTCGTGGGATAATGATAGTAATAATAATAATAATAATGATAACAATAATAATAATAACAATAAGACCCAGACTCAATATGGACTACAACCAGTCACCTACCATCACACGACTGCGAAGAAAAACTTTTATAACAATAATTAATAATTAATAATAACAATAGCGCCAGTAGTGGATTGACCTTGGTAAAGATCCACTAATATCGGCTTGGTGCCCGACGCTTAACTGGACCCGCTACTGTGAGAAGGCTTTTATAGAAACTCATAGTAGTGCCTGCTGCCTTGTGGGTTAGGTTGATGCTTCAACCAAAGGCTAATGGAGTTAACCTTACACAAAACCTACTGCCTTGTAGCATTGGAAAATTATTAAGGCTATGGGAGAAAACCTTATACAAATCACCACTCATACCCATGATGAATACACAAACAGAAAGAAACCCCTACGATGCTGAGCGGACAGGAACAGCCTGTCAACTCTTGCCCGGCAGCTCACCTGTGCCACCCCAGGCAGAGAGCAGTCGTCAACCTGTTACTGGGACAACTAATCACAATGAGAAGAGGAGAGGATGGACATGAATAAACAACATCAATGCAATGGAATGCTACTACCAAAGTCAACCAGAGAAGAGAGGATACATGAAAAGGATGCATCAGATATGGAAAGATCGAGGGTTGTTTAGCACAACAGATCAAAGGATAGCAGATCAAGTCAGAGTCATCAAAAGAAACGGACTGATGTCCGACTTGGAGATAGAAGAGGTAAGACAGAGAGTAACAACGACACCAACAAATGCTCTGATTCAGAACAATGTAAATGAACATATTGATGCAGTTGAAGAAATAATGGAGAGCGAAATTACTGTGGAGATAATAGAGACGCCAATCGAGAGACCAACAGCAAGTGAGGAACAGAGAGAGATAATCAATCGCCTCAAAGACATCATTGAGGGACTGGAGCAAAAGCAAAATATGCCAAATTTAAAGGAGATACCGAAAGATAAGATCAGGAAGGAAACAGGAATGATCAAGCAGGAGATCGGGTTTATTGACACCACTGATATTGGAGGTACAAACGACTTGATATATGCAGGAGCATGGCTGGTAATGGAAAGATTACAAAAAGGACAGAAAACCGGTGGCAGGAGAACTCAAATACCGGCATGGAAAATGAGACTAGAAAGAAAACTTGAGGAAACACGAAGAGATCTAGCAAAGATGAATAACATCAAAGAAGGTAGGCAATTCATCACAAGAGAATTAGAGCAAGGTTATTGGCTGAAGAAAAAAGGAATAGATCGAGTGATTGAGGAACTTAAACAGAGAGTGACATCCACAGTAGCAAAGATTAAGAGATATTCTGACAGAGTGAATCAGTTTCATACAAACCATCTATTTGAAACAGACCAGAAACGATTTTACCAAAGCCTAGAAGGTAATCAACAGAAACATATACCACCGCCTGAGCCCAATGCTGCTCTGGAGTTCTGGAGTAACATATGGGCACAGCCGCACACTCATAAAGAAGATGATAAATGGATCAAAGAGGCTGAACATGACTACAAAGATTTAGAGAAACAAGCTGAGATGGAGATCAATGTTGTGGGATTAAAAAGAACCCTTGTAAGATGGTCACCATGGAGAGCCGCTGGACCGGATGGAGTACAGGGCTACTGGGTCAAAAACTTCACAGCTCTTCACACAAGAATTGTGAATCAGATGAATGAGATTATCAAGAGAGGCACTCTGACATCATGGATGACAACAGGAAGAACGGCGCTAATACCTAAGGATGCAAGCAAAGGCAACATACCATCAAACTATAGACCGATTACCTGCCTGCCAATAATGTACAAAGTACTGACTGCAATGATCTCAGACAGCATTCATGAACACCTGGAGAGAAATGAACTACTACCATGGGAACAAAAGGGCTGTGGTAAAAAAAGTCGAGGAACTAAAGATCAATTGATAATAGACAAGTGTGTTATGAAAGACAGTAAAGCAAGAAAAACCAACTTGGTGATGGGATGGATTGACTACAGAAAACCGTATGATATGGTTCCTCACTCATGGATAATCAAAGTAATGGATATGTTAGGGATCTCAGAAAACATCAAAAGGTTTATGACAGCAGGTGTGAAACAATGGAAAACAGAGCTGGAAAGTGGAGGAAAAGAACTAGAAAAAGTATCGATCAGCCGAGGTATCTTTCAGGGGAACAGTCTTTCTCCTTTGATGTTTGTGATGTCAATGATACCCCTCACAACTGTACTGCGCAAAGTTAAACCAGCGTACCATCTCAAAAACAAATGTGCAGTTAACCATCTACTGTATATGGACGACCTGAAACTGTATGGGAAGAACAAAAATGAGATTGAGACATTGATACACACAGTGAGAATTCTCAGTGATGACGTCGGTACGAAGTTTGGATTAGATAAGTGCGCTACCATCACCATGATAAGAGGGAAATTAACTGGCAGAGGAAATATCATGCTACTAAATGAAACAGAAACCCATGAACTAGAACATAATGAAAGCTACAAATATTTAGGAGTTATGGAGGCAGATGACATAAAACAATCTGAAATGAAAGCTAAGATCAAGAAGGAATACATTCACAGGCTTATGAAAGTGCTGAAATCAAAGCTGACTGCTGGAAATCTCATTACCGCTATCAATACATGGGCTGTGTCCTTGTACAGATACGGAGCAGGAATTATTCAGTAGACGAAGGCTGAGTGACAGCAACTGGACAGAAGGACGCGGAAACTGATGACAATGTATAAAGGTCTTCATCCAAGATCTGATGTAGATAGAGTATATGTTGAAAGAGACCAAGGAGGAAGAGGATTAATGAGTGTTGAGGAAACTGTGAATTATGAAAGTCACAGTCTGAAAAAGTACACGGAGGGCAGCCCAGTTGAATTTATAAGAACAGCGGGTAAGATCATAAATACCAACAGTGAAGATGGAAGACAAGAGTATAGAAACTATCAGAAAACTGAACGAAAGCAAAACTGGCATGATAAGCCAATGAACGGACAACATCTAAGACAGACAGAGGATCAAGCAGCAAAGGAGACATGGCAATGGATGAAGAGGGGATGTCTCAAACAAGAGACTGAAAGCCTGATCATTGCTGCCCAGGATCAAGCATTAAGAACCAACTATAGGAAGGCTAAGATAGAAAAGTCAACAAACGATCCGAAATGCAGATTGTGCAAGCAGAAAGATGAAACAGTGTCCTACATAGTTAGCGAATGCAGTAAGATCGCACAGACAGAATATATATACAGACAGAACAGACAGGGCGGCATGACAAAGTGGCAAGTGCAGTTCACTGGAGCATATGCAAGAAACATGAGTTGCCCCACACAGAAAAATGGTACGACCACCGTGCAGAAGCTGTATTGGAGAATGAGAAAGTGAAGCTGCTATGGGACTTCAATGTGCAGACAGACAAAGTTATTGAAGCTAGAAGACCAGACCTGATACTAATGAATAAAGAAACCAAACAGTGTCAGGTCATAGACATAGCAATACCTGGAGACACAAGGGTAGTACAGAAGGAAGATGAGAAGATTGGTAAATACAAAGAGCTTGGGTTCGAGATAAACAGACTGTAGAAGGTGAAGACCGAAGTGATACCAATAGTAATTGGTGCACTCAGAACAATATCAATGAAGCATATAGCATACTTGGCGGAGGTGGGAGTGAACATGTCTTTTGAGACTATACAGAAGACGGCCATCTTAGGAACAGCTCACATTTTGAGGAAGGTCCTCTCTTAGTGGAATTAAGGAAGATGTTGGATCCTTTGGCCTTTTGCTAAGACCCGGACTCAACATGGACTACAACCAGTCACCTACCACCACACCGCTGTGAAGAAGAACTTTTATAACAATAATAGTAATAATAACAATAATAGGAGCAGCAATATAAAGTCGCGGCTACTAAGTATATTGCTACTGCTTAGAAAAAGCTTAAAGACAATATAGGTACATGTTGCGTACTACAACATATCATATGCATCACAAACACATCTAAGATACACAAATACAAAACATACTGCAAAATGTCAGTTATACAACTACGGTGGGACATCATCACACACAAATCTGATACATGACTAAGTTGTGTCAAACATATAAGACAACATCTAAAATATATAGATACAACGTACAAAATACTTAACTAAAATATGTAAAAACATAACTTCAATTTTAAATATAGGTTGCCACATTGCATAAGATGCTGAACCAAAACGAGTTAGACACAGACCTACAGTATGCAAGACCATTGGGACAGTGCAAGATAAAAGAAGATACTTGACTCGCTACATTCTTTGAGTTTTTTTGCCGTTACTCTTTAGATCTAAAGTCAGTCAAAGCAATAAATATCTTACTGGCTGTTTATTAGGTACTCAGGCTATGTACAAGTAAAAAACTTTTGTTAGGGACATAGTCCACTCATAAGCATGACATTTAATTGGTACACAGTCCAGGCAGATGTGTAGTGCATTAAAGAAAATAATACCTCCAGTCATAGGCATTTGTTTTTATTAGCAGAAAACTAACTACAAGATGTTTATTTTAGTATTCAGTATGGCCATATGATCACATCAAGATGTGACTTTAGGGATATGTGATCGTATCAAAGTGTGACTAAAGAACCATGTGATCATAATAAGGTGTTAATAGAGAGCCATGTGATTATATCAAGGTGTCACTGTAGGGTGGGACTATCATATCATATCCGGGTGAGACTAGAACCAAGTGATCATATTAAGGTGTGATTGTTGAACCATATGGTCATATCAAGGCTTGAGTGTATGGCTATATGATCATATTAAGTTGTGGCTGTAGGACCAAAAAGTAGGTCAGATCTAGGTGTGACTGTAGAACCATGGGATCATATCAAGGTGTGAGTGTATGGCTTTATGATAATATCAAGGTGTGACTGTATGTGTAGATGAATTTAGTAGCAACGACTAGAGCTGCCAGAGCTAAAAGAATTGTAGAACACAAAAATGTTTGACTCATCAAGTAGCCTCACTACGCAATCTATTTCACAGTTACCTAGGTGTGCCCTGACCAATTTGTGACCATATTTGTCAGCAATAAGCAACAGGACACTATAATTTGTCAACAGTATCAGAAAAGAACAATTAGTAACAATATACATGAAGTAATCGGGAAATATAGATGAGAGAGAGCACAGGTCAGTTCTATATTATATACTTTTGAGATATTGTTGTTTAATTATTATCTTTTACTTGAACAATTCCTCTTTGTTTACAGTATGCTATTTACATTGTATGTTTGAAGTTTCGAACACTCATAAGGGTTTCTACCTCATATATAGTATTATACCAGCAAGTAATGTTTGTATCACTGTGAATGCAATTTCTTTTTCAAGTTAGATTTTAAAATTATTTAGCCTATTTCTAGGCTTTACGGTGTGAATATTGCAATAAAGAAAGGAATAAACCAGGCAAGAAAGCACATCAGTAAAGTTATCCTCCCTCTTTATCTATTTTCTCAATAACAGAAGTTGTAGAGTTTTTTATAAAACTCTACAGTATGACCATAGGGTCATATCAAAGTGTGACTGTAGAACCCTGTGATCAGATCAACGTGTGAATGTAGGACCATATGAACATTTGAAAGAGTGACTATAAGACCATCCAATTATATCAAGGTGTGACAGCAAAACCAAGTGATCATGTCAAGGTGTAATGATAGAACCAAATGGTCATATCATGGTGTGAATGTATGGCGATATGATCATATTAAGTTGTGGCTGTAGGACCATGCAATCTCATCAAGGCGTGACTGTAGGATCATGTAATCATACAAAGGTGTGACTGTGTTCCATATGATCATACCACTGTGTGACTGTATGACCAGACATTCATAACAATGTTTGACTGTATGATCACATGACCATATCAAGGTGTGACTGTAAGACCATGTGGTCATTTCAAGCTGTGATGACTGAACCAAATGGTCATATCATGGTATGATTGTGGAACAAAGTGGTCATATCAAGGTTTGACCATGTGACCATGTGACTATGTGTCTATGTAGCCTAAGATAAAAGCAAGTTAAAAAATATTGCAAAAATATATGTACCAAAGAAAAGTGTGTTGCTAATGCACAGCCTGATACCAGCATGTTATTACAGCTCTGATATACATCATGTTATTACAGCTCTTATATACATCATGTTATTACAGCTCTGATATACATCATGTTATTACAGCTCTTTTATACATCATGTTATTACAGCTCTTATATACATCATGTTATTACAGCTCTTATATACATCATGTTATTACAGCTCTTATATACATCATTTTATTACAGCTCTTATATACAACATGTTATTACAGTTCTTATATACATCATGTTATTACAGCTCTTATATACATAATGTTATTACAGCTTTTATATACAGCATGTTATTACAGCTCCCATATACATCGTGTTATTACAGCTCTTATATACATCATGTTATTACAGCTCCCATATACATCGTGTTATTACAGCTCTTATATACATCATATTATTACAGCTCTTTTATACATCGTGTTATTACAGCTCTTATATACATCATGTTATTACAGCTCTTATATACATCATGTTATTACAGCTCTTATATACATCATGTTATTACAGCTCTTATATACATCATGTTATTACAGCTTTTATATACATCATGTTATTACAGCTCCCATATACATCGTGTTATTACAGCTTTTATATACATCATGTTATTACAGCTCCCATATACATCGTGTTATTACAGCTCTTATATACATCATATTATTACAGCTCTTTTATACATCGTGTTATTACAGCTCTTATATACATCATATTATTACAGCTCTTTTATACATCGTGTTATTACAGCTCTTATATACATCATGTTATTACAGCTCTTATATACATCATGTTATTACAGCTCTTATATACATCATGTTATTACAGCTCATATATACATAATGTTATTACAGCTTTTATATACATCATGTTATTACAGCTCCCATATACATCGTGTTATTACAGCTCTTATATACATCATGTTATTACAGCTCCCATATACATCGTGTTATTACAGCTCTTATATACATCATATTATTACAGCTCTTTTATACATCGTGTTATTACAGCTCTTATATACATCATGTTATTACAGCTCTTATATACATCATGTTATTACAGCTCTTATATACATCATGTTATTACAGCTCTTATATACATAATGTTATTACAGCTTTTATATACATCATGTTATTACAGCTCCCATATACATCGTGTTATTACAGCTTTTATATACATCATGTTATTACAGCTCCCATATACATCGTGTTATTACAGCTCTTATATACATCATATTATTACAGCTCTTTTATACATCGTGTTATTACAGCTCTTATATACATCATATTATTACAGCTCTTTTATACATCGTGTTATTACAGCTCTTATATACATCATGTTATTACAGCTCTTATATACATCATGTTATTACAGCTCTTATATACATCATGTTATTACAGCTCTTATATACATAATGTTATTACAGCTTTTATATACATCATGTTATTACAGCTCTTATATACATCATGTTATTACAGCTCTTATATACATCATGTTATTACAGCTCTTATATACATCATGTTATTACAGCTCTTACATACATCATGTTATTACAGCTCTTATATACATCATGTTATTACAGCTCCTATATGCATCATGTTATTACAGCTCTTATATACATCATGTAATTACAGCTCTTATATACATCATGTTATTACAGCTCCTAAATACATCATATTATTACAGCTCTTATATACATCATGTTATTACAGTTCCTATATGCATCATGTTATTACAGCTCTTATATACATCATGTAATTACAGCTCTTATATACATCATGTTATTACAGCTCCTATATACATCATATTATTACAGCTCTTATATACATCATATTATTGCAGCTCTTATATACATCATATTATTACAGCTCTTATATACATCATGTTATTACAGCTCTTATAAACATCATATTATTACAGCTCTTATATACATCATGTTATTACAGCTCTTATATACATCATGTTATTACAGCTATTATATACATCATGTTATTACAGCTCCTATATACATCATATTATTACAGCTCTTATATACATCATGTTATTACAGCTCTTATATACATCATGTTATTACAGCTCTTATATACATCATGTTATTACAGCTCTTATAGACATCATATTATTACAGCTCTTTTATACGTCATGTTATTACAGCTCTTATATACATCATGTTATTACAGCTCTTATATACATCATGTTATTACAGCTCTTATAGACATCATATTATTACAGCTCTTTTATACAACATGTTATTACAGCTCTTATATACATCATGTTATTACAGCTCTTATATACATCATATGATTACAGCTCTTATATACATCATGTTATTACAGCTCTTATATACATCTTGTTATTACAGCTCTTTTATACATCATGTTATTACAGCTCTTACATACATCATGTTATTACAGATCTTATATACATCATATTATTACAGCTCTTATATACATCATGTTATTACAGCTCTTATATGCATCATGTTGTTACAGCTCTTATATACATCACATTATTACAGCTCTTATATACATCATGTTATTACAGCTCTTATAGACATCATGTTATTACAGCTCTTATATACATCATGTTATTACAGCTCTTATATACATCATGTTATTACAGCTCTTATATACATCATGTTATTACAGCTCTTACATACATCATATTATTACAGCTCTTATATACATCATGTTATTACAGCTCTTATATACATCATATTATTACAGCTCTTACATACATCATGTTATTACAGTTCTTATATACATCATGTTATTACAGCTCTTATATACATCATGTTATTACAGCTCTTATATACATCATGTTATTACAGCTCTTATATACATCATGTTATTACAGATTTTATATACATCATGTTATTACAGCTCCTATTTACATCATGTTATTACAGCTCTTATATACATCATATTATTACAGCTCTTATATACATCATGTTATTACAGCTCCCATATACATCATTTTATAACAGCTCTTACATACATCATGTTATTACAGCTCTTATATATATCATATTATTACAGCTCCTATATACATCATATTATTACAGCTCTTTTATACATCATGTTATTACAGCTCTTATAGACATCATATTATTACAGCTCTTTTATACATCATGTTATTACAGTTCGTATATACATCGTGTTATTACAGCTCTTATATACATCATGTTATTACAGCTCTTATATACATCGTGTTATTACAGCTCTTATATACATCATGTTATTACAGCTCTTATATACATCATGTTATTACAGCTCGTATATACATCATGTTATTACAGCTCTTATATGCATCATGTTATTACAGCTCTTTTATACATCATGTTATTACAGCTCTTATATACATCATGTTATTACAGGTTTTATATACATCATGTTATTACAGCTCTTATAGACATCATGTTATTACAGCTCTTATATACATCATATTATTACAGCTTTTATATATATCGTGTTATTACAGCTCTTATATACATCATGTTATTACAGCTCTTATATACATCATGTTATTACAGCTCTTATATACATCATGTTATTACAGCTCTTATATACATGATGTTATTACAGCTCTTACATACATCATGTTATTACAGCTCTTATATACATCATGTTAATACAGCTCTGATATACATCATGTTATTACAGCTCTTATATACATCATGTTATTACAGCTCTTATATACATCATGTTATTACAGCTCTTATATACATCATGTTATTACAGCTCTTACATACATCATGTTATTACAGCTCTTATATACATCATGTTAATACAGCTCTGATATACATCATATTATTACAGCTCTGATATACATCATGTTATTACAGCTCCTATATACATCATATTATTACAGCTCTTATATACATCAAGTTATTACAGTTCTTACATACATCACGTTATTACAGCTCTTATATACATCATATTATTACAGTTCTTATATACATCATATTATTACAGCTCTTACATACATCATGTTATTACAGTTCTTATATACATCATGTTATTACAGCTCTTATATACATCATGTTATTACAGCTCTTATATACATCATGTTATTACAGCTCTTATATACATCATGTTATTACAGCTCTTATATACATCATATTATTACAGCTCTTATATACATCATGTTATTACAGCTCCCATATACATCATGTTATAACAGCTCTTACATACATCATGTTATTACAGCTCTTATATACATCATATTACTACAGCTCCTATATACATCATATTATTACAGCTCTTTTATACATCATGTTATTACAGCTCTTATAGACATCATATTATTACAGCTCTTTTATACATCATGTTATTACAGTTCGTATATACATCGTGTTATTACAGCTCTTATATACATCATGTTATTACAGCTCTTATATACATCGTGTTATTACAGCTCTTATATACATCATGTTATTACAGCTCTTATATACATCATGTTATTACAGCTCGTATATACATCATGTTATTACAGCTCTTATATGCATCATGTTATTACAGCTCTTTTATACATCATGTTATTACAGCTCTTATATACATCATGTTATTACAGGTTTTAGATACATCATGTTATTACAGCTCTTATAGACATCATGTTATTACAGCTTTTATATACATCATATTATTACAGCTTTTATATATATCGTGTTATTACAGCTCTTATATACATCATGTTATTACAGCTCTTATATACATCATGTTATTACAGCTCTTATATACATCATGTTATTACAGCTCTTATATACATGATGTTATTACAGCTCTTACATACATCATGTTATTACAGCTCTTATATACATCATGTTATTACAGCTCTGATATACATCATGTTATTACAGCTCTTATATACATCATGTTATTACAGCTCTTATATACATCATGTTATTACAGTTCTTATATACATCACGTTATTACAGCTCTTATATACATCATGTTATTACAGCTCTTATATACATCATGTTATTACAGCTCTGATATACATCATGTTATTACAGCTCTTATATACATCATGTTATTACAGCTCTTATATACATCATGTTATTACAGCTCTTATATACATCGTATTATTACAGCTCTTATATACATCATGTTATTACAGCTCTTATATACATCATGTTATTACAGCTCTTATATACATCATGTTATTACAGCTCTTATATACATCATGTTATTACAGCTCTTATATACATCATGTTATTACAGATCCTATATACATCATGTTATTACAGCTCTTATATACATCATATTATTACAGCTCTTACATACATCATGTTATTACAGCTTTTATATACATCATGTTATTACAGCTCTTATATACATCATGTTATTACAGCTCTTATGAACATCATATTATTACAGCTCTTATATACATCATGTTATTACAGTTCCTATATGCATCATGTTATTACAGCTCTTATATACATCATGTAATTACAGCTCTTATATACATCATGTTATTACAGCTCCTATATACATCATATTATTACAGCTCTTATATACATCATATTATTACAGCTCTTATATACATCATGTTATTACAGCTCTTATATACATCATGTTATTACAGCTCTTATAGACATCATGTTATTACAGCTCTTATATACATCATATTATTGCAGCTTTTATATATATCGTGTTATTACAGCTCTTATACACATCATGTTATTACAGCTCTTATATACATCATGTTATTACAGCTCTTATATACATCATGTTATTACAGCTCTTTTATACATCATGTTATTACAGCTCTTATAGACATCATATTATTACAGCTATTTTATACGTCATGTTATTACAGCTCTTATATACATCATGTTATTACAGCTCTTATATACATCATGTTATTACAGCTCTTATAGACATCATATTATTACAGCTCTTTTATACATCATGTTATTACAGCTCTTATTTACATCATGTTATTACAGCTCTTATATACATCATGTTATTACAGCTCTTATATACATCATGTTATTACAGCTCTTATATACATCATGTTATTACAGCTCTTATATACATCATGTTATTACAGCTCTTATATACATCATGTTATTACAGCTCTTATATACATCATGTTATTACAGCTCTTATATACATCATGTTATTACAGCTCTTATGTACATCATGTTATTACAGCTCTTTTATACATCATGTTATTACAGCTCTTTTATACATCATGTTATTACAGCTCTTATAGACATCATATTATTACAGCTATTTTATACGTCATGTTATTACAGCTCTTATATACATCATGTTATTACAGCTCTTATATACATCATGTTATTACAGCTCTTATATACATCATGTTATTACAGCTCTTATATACATCATGTTATTACAGCTCTTATATACATCATGTTATTACAGCTCTTATAGACATCATATTATTACAGCTCTTTTATACATCATATTATTACAGCTCTTATATGCATCATATTATTACAGCTCTTACATACATCATGTTATTACAGCTCTTACATACATCATGTTATTACAGCTCTTATATACATCATGTTATTACAGCTCTTATATACATCATGTTATTACAGCTCTTATATACATCATGTTATTACAGCTCTTATATACATCATATTATTACAGCTCTTATATACATCATGTTATTACAGCTCTTATATACATCATATTATTACAGCTCTTACATACATCATGTTATTACAGCTCTTATATACATCATGTTATTACAGCTCTTATATACATCATGTTATTACAGCTCTTATATACATCATGTTATTACAGCTCTTATATACATCATGTTATTACAGATCTTATATACATCATGTTATTACAGCTCCTATTTACATCATGTTATTACAGCTCTTATATCCATCATGTTATTACAGCTCTTATATACATCATGTTATTACAGCTCTTATATACATCATGTTATTACAGCTCTTATATACATCATGTTATTACAGCTCATATATACATCATGTTATTACAGCTCTTGTATACACCATGTTATTACAGCTCTTATATACATCATGTTATTACAGCTGTTATATACATCATGTTATTACAGCTCTTATATACATCATGTTATTACAGCTCTTATATACATCATGTTATTACAGCTCTTATATGCATCATGTTATTACAGCTCTTATATACATCATGTTATTACAGCTCTTATATACATCATGTTATTACAGCTCTTATATACATCATTTTATTACAGCTCTTATATACACCATGTTATTACAGCTCTTATATACATCATGTTATTACAACTCTTACATACATCATGTTATTACAGCTCTTATATACATCATATTATTACAGTTCTTATATACATCATGTTATTACAGTTCTTATATACATCACGTTATTACAGCTCTTACATACATCATGTTATTACAGCTCTTATATACATCATGTTATTACAGCTCTGATATACATCATGTTATTACAGCTCTTATATACATCATGTTATTACAGCTCTTATATACATCATGTTATTACAGCTCTTATATACATCATGTTATTACAGCTCTTATATACATCATGTTATTACAGCTCTTATATACATCATATTATTACAGCTCTTATATACATCATGTTATTACAGCTCCCATATACATCATGTTATAACAGCTCTTACATACATCATGTTATTACAGCTCTTATATACATCATATTACTACAGCTCCTATATACATCATATTATTACAGCTCTTTTATACATCATGTTATTACAGCTCTTATAGACATCATATTATTACAGCTCTTTTATACATCATGTTATTACAGTTCGTATATACATCGTGTTATTACAGCTCTTATATACATCATGTTATTACAGCTCTTATATACATCGTGTTATTACAGCTCTTATATACATCATGTTATTACAGCTCTTATATACATCATGTTATTACAGCTCGTATATACATCATGTTATTACAGCTCTTATATGCATCATGTTATTACAGCTCTTTTATACATCATGTTATTACAGCTCTTATATACATCATGTTATTACAGGTTTTAGATACATCATGTTATTACAGCTCTTATAGACATCATGTTATTACAGCTTTTATATACATCATATTATTACAGCTTTTATATATATCGTGTTATTACAGCTCTTATATACATCATGTTATTACAGCTCTTATATACATCATGTTATTACAGCTCTTAGATACATCATGTTATTACAGCTCTTATATACATGATGTTATTACAGCTCTTACATACATCATGTTATTACAGCTCTTATATACATCATGTTATTACAGCTCTGATATACATCATGTTATTACAGCTCTTATATACATCATGTTATTACAGCTCTTATATACATCATGTTATTACAGTTCTTATATACATCACGTTATTACAGCTCTTATATACATCATGTTATTACAGCTCTTATATACATCATGTTATTACAGCTCTGATATACATCATGTTATTACAGCTCTTATATACATCATGTTATTACAGCTCTTATATACATCATGTTATTACAGCTCTTATATACATCGTATTATTACAGCTCTTATATACATCATGTTATTACAGCTCTTATATACATCATGTTATTACAGCTCTTATATACATCATGTTATTACAGCTCTTATATACATCATGTTATTACAGCTCTTATATACATCATGTTATTACAGTTCCTATATACATCATGTTATTACAGCTCTTATATACATCATATTATTACAGCTCTTACATACATCATGTTATTACAGCTTTTATATACATCATGTTATTACAGCTCTTATATACATCATGTTATTACAGCTCTTATGAACATCATATTATTACAGCTCTTATATACATCATGTTATTACAGTTCCTATATGCATCATGTTATTACAGCTCTTATATACATCATGTAATTACAGCTCTTATATACATCATGTTATTACAGCTCCTATATACATCATATTATTACAGCTCTTATATACATCATATTATTACAGCTCTTATATACATCATGTTATTACAGCTCTTATATACATCATGTTATTACAGCTCTTATAGACATCATGTTATTACAGCTCTTATATACATCATATTATTGCAGCTTTTATATATATCGTGTTATTACAGCTCTTATACACATCATGTTATTACAGCTCTTATATACATCATGTTATTACAGCTCTTATATACATCATGTTATTACAGCTCTTTTATACATCATGTTATTACAGCTCGTATAGACATCATATTATTACAGCTATTTTATACGTCATGTTATTACAGCTCTTATATACATCATGTTATTACAGCTCTTATATACATCATGTTATTACAGCTCTTATAGACATCATATTATTACAGCTCTTTTATACATCATGTTATTACAGCTCTTATTTACATCATGTTATTACAGCTCTTATATACATCATGTTATTACAGCTCTTATATACATCATGTTATTACAGCTCTTATATACATCATGTTATTACAGCTCTTATATACATCATGTTATTACAGCTCTTATATACATCATGTTATTACAGCTCTTATATACATCATGTTATTACAGCTCTTATATACATCATGTTATTACAGCTCTTATGTACATCATGTTATTACAGCTCTTTTATACATCATGTTATTACAGCTCTTTTATACATCATGTTATTACAGCTCTTATAGACATCATATTATTACAGCTATTTTATACGTCATGTTATTACAGCTCTTATATACATCATGTTATTACAGCTCTTATATACATCATGTTATTACAGCTCTTATATACATCATGTTATTACAGCTCTTATATACATCATGTTATTACAGCTCTTATATTCATCATGTTATTACAGCTCTTATAGACATCATGTTATTACAGCTCCTATATACATCATATTATTACAGCTCTTATATGCATCATATTATTACAGCTCTTACATACATCATGTTATTACAGCTCTTACATACATCATGTTATTACAGCTCTTATATACATCATGTTATTACAGCTCTTATATACATCATGTTATTACAGCTCTTATATACATCATGTTATTACAGCTCTTATATACATCATATTATTACAGCTCTTATATACATCATGTTATTACAGCTCTTATATACATCATATTATTACAGCTCTTACATACATCATGTTATTACAGCTCTTATATACATCATGTTATTACAGCTCTTATATACATCATGTTATTACAGCTCTTATATACATCATGTTATTACAGCTCTTATATACATCATGTTATTACAGATCTTATATACATCATGTTATTACAGCTCCTATTTACATCATGTTATTACAGCTCTTATATCCATCATGTTATTACAGCTCTTATATACATCATGTTATTACAGCTCTTTTATACATCATGTTATTACAGCTCTTATATACATCATGTTATAATAGCTCTTATATACATCATGTTATTACAGCTCTTATATACATCATATTATTACAGCTCTTATATACATCATGTTATTACAGCTCTTATATACATCATGTTATTACAGCTCATATATACATCATGTTATTACAGCTCTTGTATACACCATGTTATTACAGCTCTTATATACATCATGTTATTACAGCTCTTATATACATCATGTTATTACAGCTCTTATATACATCATGTTATTACAGCTCTTATATACATCATGTTATTACAGCTCTTATATGCATCATGTTATTACAGCTCTTATATACATCATGTTATTACAGCTCTTATATACATCATGTTATTACAGCTCTTATATACATCATTTTATTACAGCTCTTATATACACCATGTTATTACAGCTCTTATATACATCATGTTATTACAACTCTTATATACATCATGTTATTACAGCTCTTATATACATCATATTATTACAGTTCTTATATACATCATGTTATTACAGTTCTTATATACATCACGTTATTACAGCTCTTACATACATCATGTTATTACAGCTCTTATATACATCATGTTATTACAGCTCTGATATACATCATGTTATTACAGCTCTTATATACATCATGTTATTACAGCTCTTATATACATCATGTTATTACAGCTCTTATATACATCATGTTATTACAGCTCTTATATACATCATGTTATTACAGCTCTTATATACATCATGTTATTACAGCTCTTATATACATCATGTTATTACAGCACTTATATACATCATGTTATTACAGCTCTTATATACATCATGTTATTACAGCTTTTATATACATCATGTTATTACAGTTCTTATATACATCATGTTATTACAGTTCTGATATACATCACGTTATTACAGCTCTTATATACATCATGTTATTACAGCTCTTATATACATCATGTTATTACAGCTCTGATATACATCATGTTATTACAGCTCTTATATACATCATGTTATTACAGCTCTTATATACATCATGTTATTACAGCTCTTATATACATCGTATTATTACAGCTCTTATATACATCATGTTATTACAGCTCTTATATACATCATGTTATTACAGCTCTTATATACATCATGTTATTACAGCTCTTATATACATCATTTTATTACAGCTCTTATATGCATCATATTATTACAGCTCCTATATACATCATATTATTACAGCTCTTTTATACATCATGTTATTACGGCTCTTATAGACATCATATTATTACAGCTCTTTTATACATCATGTTATTACAGTTCGTATATACATCGTGTTATTACAGCTCTTATATACATCATGTTATTACAGCTCTTATATACATCATGTTATTACAGCTCTTATATACATCATGTTATTACAGCTCTTACATACATCATTTTATTACAGCTCTTATATGCATCATATTATTACAGCTCCTATATACATCATATTATTACAGCTCTTTTATACATCATGTTATTACGGCTCTTATAGACATCATATTATTACAGCTCTTTTATACATCATGTTATTACAGTTCGTATATACATCGTGTTATTACAGCTCTTATATACATCATGTTATTACAGCTCTTATATACATCATGTTATTACAGCTCTTATATACATCATGTTATTACAGTTCCTATATACATCATGTTATTACAGCTCTTATATACATCATATTATTACAGCTCTTACATACATCATGTTATTACAGCTTTTATATACATCATGTTATTACAGCTCTTATATACATCATGTTATTACAGCTCTTATGAACATCATATTATTACAGCTCTTATATACATCATGTTATTACAGTTCCTATATGCATCATGTTATTACAGCTCTTATATACATCATGTAATTACAGCTCTTATATACATCATGTTATTACAGCTCCTATATACATCATATTATTACAGCTCTTATATACATCATATTATTACAGCTCTTATATACATCATATTATTACAGCTCTTATATACATCATGTTATTACAGTTCCTATATACATCATGTTATTACAGCTCTTATATACATCATGTTATTACAGCTCTTACATACATCATGTTATTACAGCTCTTATATACATCATGTTATTACAGCTCCTATATGCATCATGTTATTACAGCTCTTATATACATCATGTAATTACAGCTCTTATATACATCATGTTATTACAGCTCCTATATACATCATATTATTACAGCTCTTATATACATCATGTTATTACAGTTCCTATATGCATCATGTTATTACAGCTCTTATATACATCATATTATTACAGCTCTTACATACATCATGTTATTACAGTTCTTATATACATCATGTTATTACAGCTCTTATATACATCATGTTATTACAGCTCTTATATACATCATGTTATTACAGCTCTTATATACATCATGTTATTACAGCTCTTATATACATCATATTATTACAGCTCTTATATACATCATGTTATTACAGCTCCCATATACATCATGTTATAACAGCTCTTACATACATCATGTTATTACAGCTCTTATATACATCATATTACTACAGCTCCTATATACATCATATTATTACAGCTCTTTTATACATCATGTTATTACAGCTCTTATAGACATCATATTATTACAGCTCTTTTATACATCATGTTATTACAGTTCGTATATACATCGTGTTATTACAGCTCTTATATACATCATGTTATTACAGCTCTTATATACATCGTGTTATTACAGCTCTTATATACATCATGTTATTACAGCTCTTATATACATCATGTTATTACAGCTCGTATATACATCATGTTATTACAGCTCTTATATGCATCATGTTATTACAGCTCTTTTATACATCATGTTATTACAGCTCTTATATACATCATGTTATTACAGGTTTTAGATACATCATGTTATTACAGCTCTTATAGACATCATGTTATTACAGCTTTTATATACATCATATTATTACAGCTTTTATATATATCGTGTTATTACAGCTCTTATATACATCATGTTATTACAGCTCTTATATACATCATGTTATTACAGCTCTTATATACATCATGTTATTACAGCTCTTATATACATGATGTTATTACAGCTCTTACATACATCATGTTATTACAGCTCTTATATACATCATGTTATTACAGCTCTGATATACATCATGTTATTACAGCTCTTATATACATCATGTTATCACAGCTCTTATATACATCATGTTATTACAGTTCTTATATACATCACGTTATTACAGCTCTTATATACATCATGTTATTACAGCTCTTATATACATCATGTTATTACAGCTCTGATATACATCATGTTATTACAGCTCTTATATACATCATGTTATTACAGCTCTTATATACATCATGTTATTACAGCTCTTATATACATCGTATTATTACAGCTCTTATATACATCATGTTATTACAGCTCTTATATACATCATGTTATTACAGCTCTTATATACATCATGTTATTACAGCTCTTATATACATCATGTTATTACAGCTCTTATATACATCATGTTATTACAGTTCCTATATACATCATGTTATTACAGCTCTTATATACATCATATTATTACAGCTCTTACATACATCATGTTATTACAGCTTTTATATACATCATGTTATTACAGCTCTTATATACATCATGTTATTACAGCTCTTATGAACATCATATTATTACAGCTCTTATATACATCATGTTATTACAGTTCCTATATGCATCATGTTATTACAGCTCTTATATACATCATGTAATTACAGCTCTTATATACATCATGTTATTACAGCTCTTATATACATCATATTATTACAGCTCTTATATACATCATATTATTACAGCTCTTATATACATCATATTATTACAGCTCTTATATACATCATGTTATTACAGTTCCTATATACATCATGTTATTACAGCTCTTATATACATCATGTTATTACAGCTCTTACATACATCATGTTATTACAGATCTTATATACATCATATTATTACAGCTCTTATATACATCATATTATTACAGCTCTTATATACATCATATTATTACAGCTCTTATATACATCATGTTATTACAGCTCCTATATGCATCATGTTATTACAGCTCTTATATACATCATGTAATTACAGCTCTTATATACATCATGTTATTACAGCTCCTATATACATCATATTATTACAGCTCTTATATACATCATGTTATTACAGTTCCTATATGCATCATGTTATTACAGCTCTTATATACATCATGTAATTACAGCTCTTATATACATCATGTTATTACAGCTCCTATATACATCATATTATTACAGCTCTTATATACATCATATTATTACAGCTCTTATATACATCATATTATTACAGCTCTTATATACATCATGTTATTACAGCTCTTATGAACATCATATTATTACAGCTCTTATATACATCATGTTATTACAGCTCTTATATACATCATATTATTACAGCTCTTACATACATCATGTTATTACAGTTCTTATATACATCATGTTATTACAGCTCTTATATACATCATGTTATTACAGCTCTTATATACATCATGTTATTACAGCTCTTATATACATCATGTTATTACAGCTCTTATATACATCATATTATTACAGCTCTTATATACATCATGTTATTACAGCTCCCATATACATCATGTTATAACAGCTCTTACATACATCATGTTATTACAGCTCTTATATACATCATATTACTACAGCTCCTATATACATCATATTATTACAGCTCTTTTATACATCATGTTATTACAGCTCTTATAGACATCATATTATTACAGCTCTTTTATACATCATGTTATTACAGTTCGTATATACATCGTGTTATTACAGCTCTTATATACATCATGTTATTACAGCTCTTATATACATCGTGTTATTACAGCTCTTATATACATCATGTTATTACAGCTCTTATATACATCATGTTATTACAGCTCGTATATACATCATGTTATTACAGCTCTTATATGCATCATGTTATTACAGCTCTTTTATACATCATGTTATTACAGCTCTTATATACATCATGTTATTACAGGTTTTAGATACATCATGTTATTACAGCTCTTATAGACATCATGTTATTACAGCTTTTATATACATCATATTATTACAGCTTTTATATATATCGTGTTATTACAGCTCTTATATACATCATGTTATTACAGCTCTTATATACATCATGTTATTACAGCTCTTATATACATCATGTTATTACAGCTCTTATATACATGATGTTATTACAGCTCTTACATACATCATGTTATTACAGCTCTTATATACATCATGTTATTACAGCTCTGATATACATCATGTTATTACAGCTCTTATATACATCATGTTATCACAGCTCTTATATACATCATGTTATTACAGTTCTTATATACATCACGTTATTACAGCTCTTATATACATCATGTTATTACAGCTCTTATATACATCATGTTATTACAGCTCTGATATACATCATGTTATTACAGCTCTTATACACATCATGTTATTACAGCTCTTATATACATCATGTTATTACAGCTCTTATATACATCGTATTATTACAGCTCTTATATACATCATGTTATTACAGCTCTTATATACATCATGTTATTACAGCTCTTATATACATCATGTTATTACAGCTCTTATATACATCATGTTATTACAGCTCTTATATACATCATGTTATTACAGTTCCTATATACATCATGTTATTACAGCTCTTATATACATCATATTATTACAGCTCTTACATACATCATGTTATTACAGCTTTTATATACATCATGTTATTACAGCTCTTATATACATCATGTTATTACAGCTCTTATGAACATCATATTATTACAGCTCTTATATACATCATGTTATTACAGTTCCTATATGCATCATGTTATTACAGCTCTTATATACATCATGTAATTACAGCTCTTATATACATCATGTTATTACAGCTCTTATATACATCATATTATTACAGCTCTTATATACATCATATTATTACAGCTCTTATATACATCATATTATTACAGCTCTTATATACATCATGTTATTACAGTTCCTATATACATCATGTTATTACAGCTCTTATATACATCATGTTATTACAGCTCTTACATACATCATGTTATTACAGATCTTATATACATCATATTATTACAGCTCTTATATACATCATATTATTACAGCTCTTATATACATCATATTATTACAGCTCTTATATACATCATGTTATTACAGCTCCTATATGCATCATGTTATTACAGCTCTTATATACATCATGTAATTACAGCTCTTATATACATCATGTTATTACAGCTCCTATATACATCATATTATTACAGCTCTTATATACATCATGTTATTACAGTTCCTATATGCATCATGTTATTACAGCTCTTATATACATCATGTAATTACAGCTCTTATATACATCATGTTATTACAGCTCCTATATACATCATATTATTACAGCTCTTATATACATCATATTATTACAGCTCTTATATACATCATATTATTACAGCTCTTATATACATCATGTTATTACAGCTCTTATGAACATCATATTATTACAGCTCTTATATACATCATGTTATTACAGCTCTTATATACATCATATTATTACAGCTCTTACATACATCATGTTATTACAGTTCTTATATACATCATGTTATTACAGCTCTTATATACATCATGTTATTACAGCTCTTATATACATCATGTTATTACAGCTCTTATATACATCATGTTATTACAGCTCTTATATACATCATATTATTACAGCTCTTATATACATCATGTTATTACAGCTCCCATATACATCATGTTATAACAGCTCTTACATACATCATGTTATTACAGCTCTTATATACATCATATTACTACAGCTCCTATATACATCATATTATTACAGCTCTTTTATACATCATGTTATTACAGCTCTTATAGACATCATATTATTACAGCTCTTTTATACATCATGTTATTACAGTTCGTATATACATCGTGTTATTACAGCTCTTATATACATCATGTTATTACAGCTCTTATATACATCGTGTTATTACAGCTCTTATATACATCATGTTATTACAGCTCTTATATACATCATGTTATTACAGCTCGTATATACATCATGTTATTACAGCTCTTATATGCATCATGTTATTACAGCTCTTTTATACATCATGTTATTACAGCTCTTATATACATCATGTTATTACAGGTTTTAGATACATCATGTTATTACAGCTCTTATAGACATCATGTTATTACAGCTTTTATATACATCATATTATTACAGCTTTTATATATATCGTGTTATTACAGCTCTTATATACATCATGTTATTACAGCTCTTATATACATCATGTTATTACAGCTCTTATATACATCATGTTATTACAGCTCTTATATACATGATGTTATTACAGCTCTTACATACATCATGTTATTACAGCTCTTATATACATCATGTTATTACAGCTCTGATATACATCATGTTATTACAGCTCTTATATACATCATGTTATCACAGCTCTTATATACATCATGTTATTACAGTTCTTATATACATCACGTTATTACAGCTCTTATATACATCATGTTATTACAGCTCTTATATACATCATGTTATTACAGCTCTGATATACATCATGTTATTACAGCTCTTATATACATCATGTTATTACAGCTCTTATATACATCATGTTATTACAGCTCTTATATACATCGTATTATTACAGCTCTTATATACATCATGTTATTACAGCTCTTATATACATCATGTTATTACAGCTCTTATATACATCATGTTATTACAGCTCTTATATACATCATGTTATTACAGCTCTTATATACATCATGTTATTACAGTTCCTATATACATCATGTTATTACAGCTCTTATATACATCATATTATTACAGCTCTTACATACATCATGTTATTACAGCTTTTATATACATCATGTTATTACAGCTCTTATATACATCATGTTATTACAGCTCTTATGAACATCATATTATTACAGCTCTTATATACATCATGTTATTACAGTTCCTATATGCATCATGTTATTACAGCTCTTATATACATCATGTAATTACAGCTCTTATATACATCATGTTATTACAGCTCTTATATACATCATATTATTACAGCTCTTATATACATCATATTATTACAGCTCTTATATACATCATATTATTACAGCTCTTATATACATCATGTTATTACAGTTCCTATATACATCATGTTATTACAGCTCTTATATACATCATGTTATTACAGCTCTTACATACATCATGTTATTACAGATCTTATATACATCATATTATTACAGCTCTTATATACATCATATTATTACAGCTCTTATATACATCATATTATTACAGCTCTTATATACATCATGTTATTACAGCTCCTATATGCATCATGTTATTACAGCTCTTATATACATCATGTAATTACAGCTCTTATATACATCATGTTATTACAGCTCCTATATACATCATATTATTACAGCTCTTATATACATCATGTTATTACAGTTCCTATATGCATCATGTTATTACAGCTCTTATATACATCATGTAATTACAGCTCTTATATACATCATGTTATTACAGCTCCTATATACATCATATTATTACAGCTCTTATATACATCATATTATTACAGCTCTTATATACATCATATTATTACAGCTCTTATATACATCATGTTATTACAGCTCTTATGAACATCATATTATTACAGCTCTTATATACATCATGTTATTACAGCTCTTATATACATCATGTTATTACAGCTATTATATACATCATGTTACTACAGCTCCTATATACATCATATTATTACAGCTCTTATATACATCATATTATTACAGCTCTTATATAAATCATGTTATTACAGCTCTTATATACATCTTGTTATTACAGCTCTTTTATACATCATGTTATTACAGCTCTTACATACATCATGTTATTACAGATCTTATATACATCATATTATTACAGCTCTTATATACATCATGTTATTACAGCTCTTATATGCATCATGTTGTTACAGCTCTTATATACATCACATTATTACAGCTCTTATATACATCATGTTATTACAGCTCTTATAGACATCATGTTATTACAGCTCTTATATACATCATGTTAATACAGCTCTTATATACATCATGTTATTACAGCTCTTATATACATCATGTTATTACAGCTCTTACATACATCATATTATTACAGCTCTTATATACATCATGTTATTACAGCTCTTATATACATCATATTATTACAGCTCTTACATACATCATGTTATTACAGTTCTTATATACATCATGTTATTACAGCTCTTATATACATCATGTTATTCCAGCTCTTATATACATCATGTTATTACGGCTCTTATATACATCATGTTATTACAGATCTTATTGACATCATGTTATTACAGCTCCTATTTACATCATGTTATTACAGCTCTTATATACATCATATTATTACAGCTCTTATATACATCATGTTATTACAGCTCCCATATACATCATGTTATAACAGCTCTTAGATACATCATTTTATTACAGCTCTTACATACATCATATTATTACAGCTCCTATATACATCATATTATTACAGCTCTTTTATACATCATGTTATTACAGCTCTTATAGACATCATATTATTACAGCTCTTTTATACATCATGTTATTACAGTTCGTATATACATCGTGTTAGTACAGCTCTTATATACATCATGTTATTACAGCTCTTATATACATCGTGTTATTACAGCTCTTATATACATCATGATATTACAGCTCTTATATACATCATGTTATTACAGCTCGTATATACATCATGTTATTACAGCTCTTATATGCATCATGTTATTACAGCTCTTTTATACATCATGTTATTACAGCTCTTATATACATCATGTTATTACAGCTCGTATATACAGTGCACCCCCGAGATACGATGTTAATTCGTTCCAGGGTTGGCATCGTATGGTGAAAAATTCGTATATCGGGGTATATAGACCATTGTAATTAAACAATGCAAACACTCCCTGGTGAAAATCGTCAAATTTTTTTCATAAAAATGTGTACATATTGACAATTAGCAACAAAATAGTATGTTAACTTTAGTAATTATAGTTACCTACAGTAACTGTATTGTATTTAGTGTATTTTAATGGTTATGATCTGCAATAAAACGCAAAATTATAATGTGTGTACCAAATGCATAACGTACGGTAAGGAGTTCTTGCCTTCAAAAGGTACGCATAACATAAACTTTGAATCCACTTCAAGTAAGTTTAGCTTGCTAAACCTACACTTGAAACTAAGTTTTAGTATGTATCAACTTTTTATCACGAAATTTTATCCTTCAGCAATTCATATCTTCACTTTCACTATAAACTTTAGCCTATCTGTTTGAAACCTTTTTCAACCTAAATCAATAAGGCCGAGCGATGCAGTTATAGAAAGCGGCCCCTCGCACACTTGACCATTTAATGGCTACCGAAAAGAAAAATAAAATTTTATTTTCTATACAGGACGTACATACCTTTGGAGTAACGTGGCTTTAGCTGGTACATGTAGCGAGTAAAGCAGAGATGAGGCAAAAGCGTATCAATGCTAATTATGGTGCTGTGCACTTGAAAATAAATTTAAAACGTAATGAATTGGAATTTTTTAGTAGGCTAAAAGAAGTTGTCCATTCCTGTCCAATTCTACCTTTTCTACGAAAAAAATTGATGGTGCAATGCAGAAAATTTCTAGCTAGCGCTTGTAAAAGGATCCAGAGAATGTGGTACAGTAGTTTGTCTTGTATGAAATGTGCAAAAGAATCAATGTAACTATACATACAAAGTTTGTACGTATTTATACCCTAGGGGGGACAGGGCTTTAGCAAGTTTCAGAAAGTAATGTGGATGCTTCAACTATCCTGAGTAGCTAGTTATATGAGTTACATACATACATACGATGAATTGTATTCACGTAGAAGATAACAAGCCCATATGCAAAGACATGGTTAAACAAGAGAATAAAACATAAAACCAAAAGGAAACAAATAAAATGACTAAAATATGAAAAACATGCCACACAAGAGATAAATAATATATATTATACATGCATTGTTTTAATGTACCAGTCCACATCAGTAAATTAAACACTTAAAATATTTCTGCGAATGTGGGGTTTTCCGTATCTTCTACATCCTTGCCTTTACTAAATGGTTGCTCCTTTTGAATGCTGATCGCGTGCATGACCTAGCTCATTCAAATCTTCTGTCGGAAGCTCTTTCTTGTGCTTGCTTTAATGGAGTTCTTGTTTTAATAATAATTGCATAATAATTGCAAATGCTGATTGGTTGCGATCATATTCCTTGACAATGTTAATAATACGGGTCCCTTCTTATTTACGACATCCAACTTCGTTGACATAGAAATCAATTTTTCTTCGTTTTGTAACGTTTGGATCGGTCTCAGATTCCATAGATAACGAATTAAATGTAGATACTTGTAGTTATATACGTATGCTGACTTGAAAGTTTATAGCAAAAGCTATAATAACGCTACAAATGAATATTTGCTCTCGCTTGTGCATTTTACACGAAATTTTCCACGCGGATATGAGAGAAGTCGATCATCGTGTCTCTTCTAAACGTTCTAAGAATGTTTTCGGCAAACTATATTTCGGTGTCTTTTTTATTTCGACGTGTGTTATGAGCACACCGACGGCCAAATTTTAACTCGGGCGAAACTTTTCTCAAATTCGTATGGTGAAATAAAATTCGTATAGCGAGGTGAAGATATCACGATGTTTGACTTCGTAAGGTGAAAAAATCGTATATCAGGGTAATCGTATCTCGAGGGTGCACTGTACATCATGTTATTACAGCTCTTATATGCATCATGTTATTACAACTCTTTTATACATCATGTTATTACAGCTCTTATATACATCATGTTATTACAGGTTTTATATACATCATGTTATTACAGCTCTTATAGACATCATGTTATTACAGCTCTTATATACATCATATTATTACAGCTTTTATATATATCGTGTTATTACAGCTCTTATATACATCATGTTATTACAGCTCTTATATACATCATGTTATTACAGCTCTTATATACATCATGTTATTACAGCTCTTATAGACATCATATTATTACAGCTATTTTATACGTCATGTTATTACAGCTCTTATATACATCATGTTATTACAGCTCTTATAGACATCATGTTATTACAGCTCTTATATACATCATATTATTACAGCTTTTATATATATCGTGTTATTACAGCTCTTATACACATCATGTTATTACAGCTCTTATATACATCATGTTATTACAGCTCTTATATACATCATGTTATTACAGCTCTTTTATACATCATGTTATTACAGCTCTTATAGACATCATATTATTACAGCTATTTTATACGTCATGTTATTACAGCTCTTATATACATCATGTTATTACAGCTCTTATATACATCATGTTATTACAGCTCTAATAGACATCATATTATTACAGCTCTTTTATACATCATGTTATTACAGCTCTTATTTACATCATGTTATTACAGCTCTTATATACATCATGTTATTACTGCTCTTATATACATCATGTTATTACAGCTCTTATATACATCATGTTATTACAGCTCTTATGTACATCATGTTATTACAGCTCTTTTATACATCATGTTATTACAGCTCTTTTATACATCATGTTATTACAGCTCTTATAGACATCATATTATTACAGCTATTTTATACGTCATGTTATTACAGCTCTTATATACATCATGTTATTACAGCTCTTATATACATCATGTTATTACAGCTCTAATAGACATCATATTATTACAGCTCTTTTATACATCATGTTATTACAGCTCTTATTTACATCATGTTATTACAGCTCTTATATACATCATGTTATTACAGCTCTTATATACATCATGTTATTACAGCTCTTTTATACATCATGTTATTACAGCTCTTATAGACATCATATTATTACAGCTATTTTATACGTCATGTTATTACAGCTCTTATATACATCATGTTATTACAGCTCTTATATACATCATGTTATTACAGCTCTAATAGACATCATATTATTACAGCTCTTTTATACATCATGTTATTACAGCTCTTATTTACATCATGTTATTACAGCTCTTATATACATCATGTTATTACTGCTCTTATATACATCATGTTATTACAGCTCTTATATACATCATGTTATTACAGCTCTTATGTACATCATGTTATTACAGCTCTTTTATACATCATGTTATTACAGCTCTTTTATACATCATGTTATTACAGCTCTTATAGACATCATATTATTACAGCTATTTTATATGTCATGTTATTACAGCTCTTATATACATCATGTTATTACAGCTCTTATATACATCACGTTATTACAGCTCTTATATACATCATGTTATTACAGCTCTTATATACATCATGTTATTACAGCTCTTATATACATCATGTTATTACAGCTCTTATAGACATCATATTATTACAGCTCTTTTATACATCATATTATTACAGCTCTTATATGCATCATATTATTGCAGCTCTTACATACATCATGTTATTACAGCTCTTACATACATTATGTTATTACAGCTCTTATATACATCATGTTATTACAGCTCTTATATACATCATGTTATTACAGCTCTTATATACATCATGTTATTACAGCTCTTATATACATCATATTATTACAGCTCTTATATACATCATGTTATTACAGCTCTTATATACATCATATTATTACAGCTCTTACATACATCATGTTATTACAGCTCTTATATACATCATGTTATTACAGCTCTTATATACATCATGTTATTACAGCTCTTATATACATCATGTTATTACAGCTCTTATATACATCATGTTATTACAGATCTTATATACATCATGTTATTACAGCTCCTATTTACATCATGTTATTACAGCTCTTATATCCATCATGTTATTACAGCTCTTATATACATCATGTTATTACAGCTCTTTTATACATCATGTTATTACAGCTCTTATATACATCATGTTATAATAGCTCTTATATACATCATGTTATTACAGCTCTTATATACATCATATTATTACAGCTCTTATATACATCATGTTATTACAGCTCTTATATACATCATGTTATTACAGCTCATATATACATCATGTTATTACAGCTCTTGTATACACCATGTTATTACAGCTCTTATATACATCATGTTATTACAGCTCTTATATACATCATGTTATTACAGCTCTTATATACATCATGTTATTACAGCTCTTATATACATCATGTTATTACAGCTCTTATATGCATCATGTTATTACAGCTCTTATATACATCATGTTATTACAGCTCTTATATACATCATGTTATTACAGCTCTTATATACATCATTTTATTACAGCTCTTATATACACCATGTTATTACAGCTCTTATATACATCATGTTATTACAGCTCTTATATACATCATGTTATTACAGCTCTTATATACATCATATTATTACAGTTCTTATATACATCATGTTATTACAGTTCTTATATACATCACGTTATTACAGCTCTTACATACATCATGTTATTACAGCTCTTATATACATCATGTTATTACAGCTCTGATATACATCATGTTATTACAGCTCTTATATACATCATGTTATTACAGCTCTTATATACATCATGTTATTACAGCTCTTATATACATCATGTTATTACAGCTCTTATATACATCATGTTATTACAGCTCTTATATACATCATGTTATTACAGCTCTTATATACATCATGTTATTACAGCACTTATATACATCATGTTATTACAGCTCTTATATACATCATGTTATTACAGCTTTTATATACATCATGTTATTACAGTTCTTATATACATCATGTTATTACAGTTCTGATATACATCACGTTATTACAGCTCTTATATACATCATGTTATAACAGCTCTTATATACATCATGTTATTACAGCTCTGATATACATCATGTTATTACAGCTCTTATATACATCATGTTATTACAGCTCTTATATACATCATGTTATTACAGCTCTTATATACATCGTATTATTACAGCTCTTATATACATCATGTTATTACAGCTCTTATATACATCATGTTATTACAGCTCTTATATACATCATGTTATTACAGCTCTTATATACATCATGTTATTACAGCTCTTATATACATCATGTTATTACAGTTCTTATATACATCATGTTATTACAGCTCTTATATACATCATATTATTACAGCTCTTACATACATCATGTTATTACAGCTTTTATATACATCATGTTATTACAGCTCTTATATACATCATGTTATTACAGCTCTTATGAACATCATATTATTACAGCTCTTATATACATCATGTTATTACAGTTCCTATATGCATCATGTTATTACAGCTCTTATATACATCATGTAATTACAGCTCTTATATACATCATGTTATTACAGCTCCTATATACATCATATTATTACAGCTCTTATATACATCATATTATTACAGCTCTTATATACATCATATTATTACAGCTCTTATATACATCATGTTATTACAGTTCCTATATACATCATGTTATTACAGCTCTTATATACATCATTTTATTACAGCTCTTACATACATCATGTTATTACAGCTCTTATATACATCATGTTATTACAGCTCCTATATGCATCATGTTATTACAGCTCTTATATACATCATGTAATTACAGCTCTTATATACATCATGTTATTACAGCTCCTATATACATCATATTATTACAGCTCTTATATACCTCATGTTATTACAGTTCCTATATGCATCATGTTATTACAGCTCTTATATACATCATGTAATTACAGCTCTTATATACATCATGTTATTACAGCTCCTATATACATCATATTATTACAGCTCTTATATACATCATATTATTACAGCTCTTATATACATCATATTATTACAGCTCTTATATACATCATGTTATTACAGCTCTTATAAACATCATATTATTACAGCTCTTATATACATCATGTTATTACAGCTCTTATATACATCATGTTATTACAGCTATTATATACATCATATTATTACAGCTCCTATATACATCATATTATTACAGCTTTTATATACATCATGTTATTACAGCTCTTATATACATCATGTTATTACAGCTCTTATATACATCATGTTATTACAGCTCTTATAGACATCATATTATTACAGCTCTTTTATACGTCATGTTATTACAGCTCTTATATACATCATGTTATTACAGCTCTTATATACATCATGTTATTACAGCTCTTATAGACATCATATTATTACAGCTCTTTTATACAACATGTTATTACAGCTCTTATATACATCATGTTATTACAGCTCTTATATACATCCTATGATTACAGCTCTTATATACATCATGTTATTACAGCTCTTATATACATCTTGTTATTACAGCTCTTTTATACATCATGTTATTACAGCTCTTACATACATCATGTTATTACAGATCTTATATACATCATATTATTACAGCTCTTATATACATCATGTTATTACAGCTCTTATATGCATCATGTTGTTACAGCTCTTATATACATCACATTATTACAGCTCTTATATACATCATGTTATTACAGCTCTTATAGACATCATGTTATTACAGCTCTTATATACATCATGTTATTACAGCTCTTATATACATCATGTTATTACAGCTCTTATATACATCATGTTATTACAGCTCTTATATACATCATGTTATTACAGCTCTTTTATACATCATGTTATTACAGCTCTTATATACATCATGTTATAATAGCTCTTATATACATCATGTTATTACAGCTCTTATATACATCATATTATTACAGCTCTTATATACATCATGTTATTACAGCTCTTATATACATCATGTTATTACAGCTCATATATACATCATGTTATTACAGCTCTTGTATACACCATGTTATTACAGCTCTTATATACATCATGTTATTACAGCTCTTATATACATCATGTTATTACAGCTCTTATATACATCATGTTATTACAGCTCTTATATACATCATGTTATTACAGCTCTTATATGCATCATGTTATTACAGCTCTTATATACATCATGTTATTACAGCTCTTATATACATCATGTTATTACAGCTCTTATATACATCATTTTATTACAGCTCTTATATACACCATGTTATTACAGCTCTTATATACATCATGTTATTACAGCTCTTATATACATCATGTTATTACAGCTCTTATATACATCATATTATTACAGTTCTTATATACATCATGTTATTACAGTTCTTATATACATCACGTTATTACAGCTCTTACATACATCATGTTATTACAGCTCTTATATACATCATGTTATTACAGCTCTGATATACATCATGTTATTACAGCTCTTATATACATCATGTTATTACAGCTCTTATATACATCATGTTATTACAGCTCTTATATACATCATGTTATTACAGCTCTTATATACATCATGTTATTACAGCTCTTATATACATCATGTTGTTACAGCTCTTATATACATCATGTTATTACAGCACTTATATACATCATGTTATTACAGCTCTTATATACATCATGTTATTACAGCTTTTATATACATCGTGTTATTACAGTTCTTATATACATCATGTTATTACAGTTCTGATATACATCACGTTATTACAGCTCTTATATACATCATGTTATTACAGCTCTTATATACATCATGTTATTACAGCTCTGATATACATCATGTTATTACAGCTCTTATATACATCATGTTATTACAGCTCTTATATACATCATGTTATTACAGCTCTTATATACATCGTATTATTACAGCTCTTATATACATCATGTTATTACAGCTCTTATATACATCATGTTATTACAGCTCTTATATACATCATGTTATTACAGCTCTTATATACATCATGTTATTACAGCTCTTATATACATCATGTTATTACAGTTCTTATATACATCATGTTATTACAGCTCTTATATACATCATATTATTACAGCTCTTACATACATCATGTTATTACAGCTTTCGTATACATCATGTTATTACAGCTCTTATATACATCATGTTATTACAGCTCTTATGAACATCATATTATTACAGCTCTTATATACATCATGTTATTACAGTTCCTATATGCATCATGTTATTACAGCTCTTATATACATCATGTAATTACAGCTCTTATATACATCATGTTATTACAGCTCCTATATACATCATATTATTACAGCTCTTATATACATCATATTATTACAGCTCTTATATACATCATATTATTACAGCTCTTATATACATCATGTTATTACAGTTCCTATATACATCATGTTATTACAGCTCTTATATACATCATGTTATTACAGCTCTTACATACATCATGTTATTACAGCTCTTATATACATCATGTTATTACAGCTCCTATATGCATCATGTTATTACAGCTCTTATATACATCATGTAATTACAGCTCTTATATACATCATGTTATTACAGCTCCTATATACATCATATTATTACAGCTCTTATATACATCATGTTATTACAGTTCCTATATGCATCATGTTATTACAGCTCTTATATACATCATGTAATTACAGCTCTTATATACATCATGTTATTACAGCTCCTATATACATCATATTATTGCAGCTCTTATATACATCATATTATTACAGCTCTTATATACATCATATTATTACAGCTCTTATATACATCATGTTATTACAGCTCTTATAAACATCATATTATTACAGCTCTTATATACATCATGTTATTACAGCTCTTATATACATCATGTTATTACAGCTATTATATACATCATGTTATTACAGCTCCTATATACATCATATTATTACAGCTTTTATATACATCATGTTATTACAGCTCTTATATACATCATGTTATTACAGCTCTTATATACATCATGTTATTACAGCTCTTATAGACATCATATTATTACAGCTCTTTTATACGTCATGTTATTACAGCTCTTATATACATCATGTTATTACAGCTCTTATATACATCATGTTATTACAGCTCTTATATACATCATGTTATTACAGCTCTTATATACATCATGTTATTACAGCTCTTATATACATCATGTTATTACAGTTCCTATATACATCATGTTATTACAGCTCTTATATACATCATATTATTACAGCTCTTACATACATCATGTTATTACAGCTTTTATATACATCATGTTATTACAGCTCTTATATACATCATGTTATTACAGCTCTTATGAACATCATATTATTACAGCTCTTATATACATCATGTTGTTACAGTTCCTATATGCATCATGTTATTACAGCTCTTATATACATCATGTAATTACAGCTCTTATATACATCATGTTATTACAGCTCTTATGAACATCATATTATTACAGCTCTTATATACATCATGTTATTACAGTTCCTATATGCATCATGTTATTACAGCTCTTATATACATCATGTAATTACAGCTCTTATATACATCATGTTATTACAGCTCTTATATACATCATGTTATTACAGCTCTTACATACATCATGTTATTACAGATCTTATATACATCATATTATTACAGCTCTTATATACATCATGTTATTACAGCTCTTATATGCATCATGTTGTTACAGCTCTTATATACATCGTATTATTACACCTCTTATATACATCATGTTATTACAGCTCTTATAGACATCATGTTATTACAGCTCTTATATACATCATGTTAATACAGCTCTTATATACATCATGTTATTACAGCTCTTATATACATCATGTTATTACAGCTCTTACATACATCATATTATTACAGCTCTTATATACATCATGTTATTACAGCTCTTATATACATCATGTTATTACAGCTCTTATATACATCATGTTATTACAGCTCTTTTATACATCATGTTATTACAGCTCTTATATACATCATGTTATTACAGATCTTATATACATCATATTATTACAGCTCTTATATACATCATGTTATTACAGCTCTTATATGCATCATGATGTTACAGCTCTTATATACATCACATTATTACAGCTCTTATATACATCATGTTATTACAGCTCTTATAGACATCATGTTATTACAGCTCTTATATACATCATGTTATTACAGATCTTATATACATCATATTATTACAGCTCTTATATACATCATGTTATTACAGCTCTTATATGCATCATGTTGTTACAGCTTTTATATACATCACATTATTACAGCTCTTATATACATCATGTTATTACAGCTCTTATAGACATCATGTTATTACAGCTCTTATATACATCATGTTAATACAGCTCTTATATACATCATGTTATTACAGTTCTTATATACATCATGTTATTACAGCTCTTATATACATCATATTATTACAGCTCTTATATACATCATGTTATTACAGCTCTTATATACATCATGTTATTACAGCTCTTATATACATCATGTTATTACAGCTCTTTTATACATCATGTTATTACAGCTCTTATATACATCATGTTATAATAGCTCTTATATACATCATGTTATTACAGCTCTTGTATACATCATGTGTTTACAGCTCTTATATACATCATGTTATTACAGCTCTTATATACATCATGTTATTGCAACTCTTATATACATCATGTTATTACAGCTCTTATAGACATCATATTATTACAGCTCTTATATACATCATGTTATTACAGCTCTTATATACATCATATTATTACAGTACTTATATACATCATGTTATTACAGCTCTTTTATACATCATGTTATTACAGCTTTTATATACACCATGTTATTACAGCTCTTATATACATCATGTTATTACAGCTCTTATATACATCATGTTATTACAGCTCTTATAGACATCATATTATTATAGCTCTTATATACATCATGTTATTACAGCTGTTATATACATCATATTATTACAGTACTTATATACATCTTGTTATTACAGCTCTTATATACATCATGTTATTACAGCTCTTATATACATCATGTTATTACAGCTCCCATATACATCATGTTATTACAGCTCTTATATACATCATGTTATTACAACTCTTATATACATCATGTTATTACAGCTCTTATAGACATCATATTATTACAGCTCTTATATACATCATGTTATTACAGCTCTTATATGCATCATGTTATAACAGCTCTTATATACATCATGTTATTACAGCTCGTATATACATCATGTTCTTACAGCTCTTATATACATCATATTATTACAGCTCTTACATACATCATGTTATAATAGCTCTTATATACATCATGTTATTACAGCTCTTATATACATCATGTTATTACAGCTCTTATATACATCATGTTATTACAGCTCTTATATACATCATGTTATTAAAGATCTTATATACATCATGTTATTACAGCTCCTATTTACATCATGTTATTACAGCTCTTATATACATCATATTATTACAGCTCTTATATACATCATGTTATTACAGCTCCCATATACATCATGTTATAACAGCTCTTACATACATCATGTTATTACAGCTCTTATATGCATCATGTTATCACAGCTCTTATATACATCACATTATTACAGCTCTTATATACATCATGTTATTACAGCTCTTATATACATCATATTATTACAGCTCTTACATACATCATGTTATTACAGCTCTTATGTACATCATGTTATTACAGCTCTTATATACATCATGTTATTACAGCTCTTATATACATCATGTTATTACAGATCTTATATACATCATGTTATTACAGCTCCTATTTACATCATGTTATTACAGCTCTTATATACATCATATTATTACAGCTCTTATATACATCATGTTATTACAGCTCCCATATACATCATGTTATAACAGCTCTTACATACATCATGTTATTACAGCTCTTATATGCATCATGTTATCACAGCTCTTATATACATCACATTATTACAGCTCTTATATACATCATGTTATTACAGCTCTTATATACATCATATTATTACAGCTCTTACATACATCATGTTATTACAGCTCTTATGTACATCATGTTATTACAGCTCTTATATACATCATGTTATTACAGCTCTTATATACATCATGTTATTACAGCTCTTATATACATCATGTTATTACAGATCTTATATACATCATGTTATTACAGCTCCTATTTACATCATGTTATTACAGCTCTTATATACATCATATTATTACAGCTCTTATATACATCATGTTATTACAGCTCCCATATACATCATGTTATAACAGCTCTTACATACATCATGTTATTACAGCTCTTATATGCATCATGTTATTACAGCTCTTATATACATCATGTTATTACAGCTCCCATATACATCATGTTATAACAGCTCTTACATACATCATGTTATTACAGCTCTTATAGACATCATATTATTCCAGCTCTTTTATACATCATGTTATTACAGCTCTTATTTACATCATGTTATTACAGCTCTTATATACATCATGTTATTACAGCTCTTATATACATCATGTTATTACAGCTCTTATATACATCATGTTATTACAGCTCTTATATACATCATGTTATTACAGCTCTTATATACATCATGTTATTACAGCTTTTATATACATCATGTTATTACAGCTCTTATATACATCATGTTATTACAGCTCTTATGTACATCATGTTATTACAGCTCTTTTATACATCATGTTATTACAGCTCTTTTATACATCATGTTATTACAGCTCTTATAGACATCATATTATTATAGCTCTTATATACATCATGTTATTACAGCTGTTATATACATCATATTATTACAGTACTTATATACATCTTGTTATTACAGCTCTTATATACATCATGTTATTACAGCTCTTATATACATCATGTTATTACAGCTCCCATATACATCATGTTATTACAGCTCTTATATACATCATGTTATTACAGATCTTATATACATCATGTTATTACAGCTCCTATTTACATCATGTTATTACAGCTCTTATATATATCATATTATTACAGCTCCTATATACATCATATTATTACAGCTCTTTTATACATCATGTTATTACAGCTCTTATAGACATCATATTATTACAGCTCTTTTATACATCATGTTATTACAGTTCGTATATACATCGTGTTATTACAGCTCTTATATACATCATGTTATTACAGCTCTTATATACATCGTGTTATTACAGCTCTTATATACATCATGTTATTACAGCTCTTATATACATCATGTTATTACAGCTCGTATATACATCATGTTATTACAGCTCTTATATGCATCATGTTATTACAGCTCTTTTATACATCATGTTATTACAGCTCTTATATACATCATGTTATTACAGGTTTTATATACATCATGTTATTACAGCTCTTATAGACATCATGTTATTACAGCTCTTATATACATCATATTATTACAGCTTTTATATATATCGTGTTATTACAGCTCTTCTATACATCATGTTATTACAGCTCTTATATACATCATGTTATTACAGCTCTTATATACATCATGTTATTACAGCTCTTATATACATGATGTTATTACAGCTCTTACATACATCATGTTATTACAGCTCTTATATACATCATGTTAATACAGCTCTGATATACATCATGTTATTACAGCTCTTATATACATCATGTTATTACAGCTCTTATTTACATCATGTTATTACAGCTCTTATATACATCATGTTATTACAGCTCTTACATACATCATGTTATTACAGCTCTTATATACATCATGTTAATACAGCTCTGATATACATCATATTATTACAGCTCTGATATACATCATGTTATTACAGCTCCTATATACATCATATTATTACAGCTCTTATATACATCAAGTTATTACAGTTCTTATATACATCACGTTATTACAGCTCTTATATACATCATATTATTACAGTTCTTATATACATCATATTATTACAGCTCTTACATACATCATGTTATTACAGTTCTTATATACATCATGTTATTACAGCTCTTATATACATCATGTTATTACAGCTCTTATATACATCATGTTATTACAGCTCTTATATACATCATGTTATTACAGCTCTTATATACATCATATTATTACAGCTCTTATATACATCATGTTATTACAGCTCCCATATACATCATGTTATAACAGCTCTTACATACATCATGTTATTACAGCTCTTATATACATCATATTACTACAGCTCCTATATACATCATATTATTACAGCTCTTTTATACATCATGTTATTACAGCTCTTATAGACATCATATTATTACAGCTCTTTTATACATCATGTTATTACAGTTCGTATATACATCGTGTTATTACAGCTCTTATATACATCATGTTATTACAGCTCTTATATACATCGTGTTATTACAGCTCTTATATACATCATGTTATTACAGCTCTTATATACATCATGTTATTACAGCTCGTATATACATCATGTTATTACAGCTCTTATATGCATCATGTTATTACAGCTCTTTTATACATCATGTTATTACAGCTCTTATATACATCATGTTATTACAGGTTTTAGATACATCATGTTATTACAGCTCTTATAGACATCATGTTATTACAGCTTTTATATACATCATATTATTACAGCTTTTATATATATCGTGTTATTACAGCTCTTATATACATCATGTTATTACAGCTCTTATATACATCATGTTATTACAGCTCTTATATACATCATGTTATTACAGCTCTTATATACATGATGTTATTACAGCTCTTACATACATCATGTTATTACAGCTCTTATATACATCATGTTATTACAGCTCTGATATACATCATGTTATTACAGCTCTTATATACATCATGTTATTACAGCTCTTATATACATCATGTTATTACAGTTTTTATATACATCACGTTATTACAGCTCTTATATACATCATGTTATTACAGCTCTTATATACATCATGTTATTACAGCTCTGATATACATCATGTTATTACAGCTCTTATATACATCATGTTATTACAGCTCTTATATACATCATGTTATTACAGCTCTTATATACATCGTATTATTACAGCTCTTATATACATCATGTTATTACAGCTCTTATATACATCATGTTATTACAGCTCTTATATACATCATGTTATTACAGCTCTTATATACATCATGTTATTACAGCTCTTATATACATCATGTTATTACAGATCCTATATACATCATGTTATTACAGCTCTTATATACATCATATTATTACAGCTCTTACATACATCATGTTATTACAGCTTTTATATACATCATGTTATTACAGCTCTTATATACATCATGTTATTACAGCTCTTATGAACATCATATTATTACAGCTCTTATATACATCATGTTATTACAGTTCCTATATGCATCATGTTATTACAGCTCTTATATACATCATGTAATTACAGCTCTTATATACATCATGTTATTACAGCTCCTATATACATCATATCATTACAGCTCTTATATACATCATATTATTACAGCTCTTATATACATCATGTTATTACAGCTCTTATATACATCATGTTATTACAGCTCTTATAGACATCATGTTATTACAGCTCTTATATACATCATATTATTGCAGCTTTTATATATATCGTGTTATTACAGCTCTTATACACATCATGTTATTACAGCTCTTATATACATCATGTTATTACAGCTCTTATATACATCATGTTATTACAGCTCTTTTATACATCATGTTATTACAGCTCTTATAGACATCATATTATTACAGCTATTTTATACGTCATGTTATTACAGCTCTTATATACATCATGTTATTACAGCTCTTATATACATCATGTTATTACAGCTCTTATAGACATCATATTATTACAGCTCTTTTATACATCATGTTATTACAGCTCTTATTTACATCATGTTATTACAGCTCTTATATACATCATGTTATTACAGCTCTTATATACATCATGTTATTACAGCTCTTATATACATCATGTTATTACAGCTCTTATATACATCATGTTATTACAGCTCTTATATACATCATGTTATTACAGCTCTTATATACATCATGTTATTACAGCTCTTATATACATCATGTTATTACAGCTCTTATGTACATCATGTTATTACAGCTCTTTTATACATCATGTTATTACAGCTCTTTTATACATCATGTTATTACAGCTCTTATAGACATCATATTATTACAGCTATTTTATACGTCATGTTATTACAGCTCTTATATACATCATGTTATTACAGCTCTTATATACATCATGTTATTACAGCTCTTATATACATCATGTTATTACAGCTCTTATATACATCATGTTATTACAGCTCTTATATACATCATGTTATTACAGCTCTTATAGACATCATATTATTACAGCTCTTTTATACATCATATTATTACAGCTCTTATATGCATCATATTATTACAGCTCTTACATACATCATGTTATTACAGCTCTTACATACATCATGTTATTACAGCTCTTATATACATCATGTTATTACAGCTCTTATATACATCATGTAATTACAGCTCTTATATACATCATGTTATTACAGCTCTTATGAACATCATATTATTACAGCTCTTATATACATCATGTTATTACAGCTCTTATATACATCATATTATTACAGCTCTTACATACATCATGTTATTACAGCTCTTATATACATCATGTTATTACAGCTCTTATATACATCATGTTATTACAGCTCTTATATACATCATGTTATTACAGCTCTTATATACATCATGTTATTACAGATCTTATATACATCATGTTATTACAGCTCCTATTTACATCATGTTATTACAGCTCTTATATCCATCATGTTATTACAGCTCTTATATACATCATGTTATTACAGCTCTTTTATACATCATGTTATTACAGCTCTTATATACATCATGTTATAATAGCTCTTATATACATCATGTTATTACAGCTCTTATATACATCATATTATTACAGCTCTTATATACATCATGTTATTACAGCTCTTATATACATCATGTTATTACAGCTCATATATACATCATGTTATTACAGCTCTTGTATACACCATGTTATTACAGCTCTTATATACATCATGTTATTACAGCTCTTATATACATCATGTTATTACAGCTCTTATATACATCATGTTATTACAGCTCTTATATACATCATGTTATTACAGCTCTTATATGCATCATGTTATTACAGCTCTTATATACATCATGTTATTACAGCTCTTATATACATCATGTTATTACAGCTCTTATATACATCATTTTATTACAGCTCTTATATACACCATGTTATTACAGCTCTTATATACATCATGTTATTACAACTCTTACATACATCATGTTATTACAGCTCTTATATACATCATATTATTACAGTTCTTATATACATCATGTTATTACAGTTCTTATATACATCACGTTATTACAGCTCTTACATACATCATGTTATTACAGCTCTTATATACATCATGTTATTACAGCTCTGATATACATCATGTTATTACAGCTCTTATATACATCATGTTATTACAGCTCTTATATACATCATGTTATTACAGCTCTTATATACATCATGTTATTACAGCTCTTATATACATCATGTTATTACAGCTCTTATATACATCATATTATTACAGCTCTTATATACATCATGTTATTACAGCTCCCATATACATCATGTTATAACAGCTCTTACATACATCATGTTATTACAGCTCTTATATACATCATATTACTACAGCTCCTATATACATCATATTATTACAGCTCTTTTATACATCATGTTATTACAGCTCTTATAGACATCATATTATTACAGCTCTTTTATACATCATGTTATTACAGTTCGTATATACATCGTGTTATTACAGCTCTTATATACATCATGTTATTACAGCTCTTATATACATCGTGTTATTACAGCTCTTATATACATCATGTTATTACAGCTCTTATATACATCATGTTATTACAGCTCGTATATACATCATGTTATTACAGCTCTTATATGCATCATGTTATTACAGCTCTTTTATACATCATGTTATTACAGCTCTTATATACATCATGTTATTACAGGTTTTAGATACATCATGTTATTACAGCTCTTATAGACATCATGTTATTACAGCTTTTATATACATCATATTATTACAGCTTTTATATATATCGTGTTATTACAGCTCTTATATACATCATGTTATTACAGCTCTTATATACATCATGTTATTACAGCTCTTAGATACATCATGTTATTACAGCTCTTATATACATGATGTTATTACAGCTCTTACATACATCATGTTATTACAGCTCTTATATACATCATGTTATTACAGCTCTGATATACATCATGTTATTACAGCTCTTATATACATCATGTTATTACAGCTCTTATATACATCATGTTATTACAGTTCTTATATACATCACGTTATTACAGCTCTTATATACATCATGTTATTACAGCTCTTATATACATCATGTTATTACAGCTCTGATATACATCATGTTATTACAGCTCTTATATACATCATGTTATTACAGCTCTTATATACATCATGTTATTACAGCTCTTATATACATCGTATTATTACAGCTCTTATATACATCATGTTATTACAGCTCTTATATACATCATGTTATTACAGCTCTTATATACATCATGTTATTACAGCTCTTATATACATCATGTTATTACAGCTCTTATATACATCATGTTATTACAGTTCCTATATACATCATGTTATTACAGCTCTTATATACATCATATTATTACAGCTCTTACATACATCATGTTATTACAGCTTTTATATACATCATGTTATTACAGCTCTTATATACATCATGTTATTACAGCTCTTATGAACATCATATTATTACAGCTCTTATATACATCATGTTATTACAGTTCCTATATGCATCATGTTATTACAGCTCTTATATACATCATGTAATTACAGCTCTTATATACATCATGTTATTACAGCTCCTATATACATCATATTATTACAGCTCTTATATACATCATATTATTACAGCTCTTATATACATCATGTTATTACAGCTCTTATATACATCATGTTATTACAGCTCTTATAGACATCATGTTATTACAGCTCTTATATACATCATATTATTGCAGCTTTTATATATATCGTGTTATTACAGCTCTTATACACATCATGTTATTACAGCTCTTATATACATCATGTTATTACAGCTCTTATATACATCATGTTATTACAGCTCTTTTATACATCATGTTATTACAGCTCTTATAGACATCATATTATTACAGCTATTTTATACGTCATGTTATTACAGCTCTTATATACATCATGTTATTACAGCTCTTATATACATCATGTTATTACAGCTCTTATAGACATCATATTATTACAGCTCTTTTATACATCATGTTATTACAGCTCTTATTTGCATCATGTTATTACAGCTCTTATATACATCATGTTATTACAGCTCTTATATACATCATGTTATTACAGCTCTTATATACATCATGTTATTACAGCTCTTATATACATCATGTTATTACAGCTCTTATATACATCATGTTATTACAGCTCTTATATACATCATGTTATTACAGCTCTTATATACATCATGTTATTACAGCTCTTATGTACATCATGTTATTACAGCTCTTTTATACATCATGTTATTACAGCTCTTTTATACATCATGGTATTACAGCTCTTATAGACATCATATTATTACAGCTATTTTATACGTCATGTTATTACAGCTCTTATATACATCATGTTATTACAGCTCTTATATACATCATGTTATTACAGCTCTTATATACATCATGTTATTACAGCTCTTATATACATCATGTTATTACAGCTCTTATATTCATCATGTTATTACAGCTCTTATAGACATCATATTATTACAGCTCTTTTATACATCATATTATTACAGCTCTTATATGCATCATATTATTACAGCTCTTACATACATCATGTTATTACAGCTCTTACATACATCATGTTATTACAGCTCTTATATACATCATGTTATTACAGCTCTTATATACATCATGTTATTACAGCTCTTATATACATCATGTTATTACAGCTCTTATATACATCATATTATTACAGCTCTTATATACATCATGTTATTACAGCTCTTATATACATCATATTATTACAGCTCTTACATACATCATGTTATTACAGCTCTTATATACATCATGTTATTACAGCTCTTATATACATCATGTTATTACAGCTCTTATATACATCATGTTATTACAGCTCTTATATACATCATGTTATTACAGATCTTATATACATCATGTTATTACAGCTCCTATTTACATCATGTTATTACAGCTCTTATATCCATCATGTTATTACAGCTCTTATATACATCATGTTATTACAGCTCTTTTATACATCATGTTATTACAGCTCTTATATACATCATGTTATAATAGCTCTTATATACATCATGTTATTACAGCTCTTATATACATCATGTAATTACAGCTCTTATATACATCATGTTATTACAGCTCTTATATACATCATATTATTACAGCTCTTATATACATCATATTATTACAGCTCTTATATACATCATATTATTACAGCTCTTATATACATCATGTTATTACAGTTCCTATATACATCATGTTATTACAGCTCTTATATACATCATGTTATTACAGCTCTTACATACATCATGTTATTACAGATCTTATATACATCATATTATTACAGCTCTTATATACATCATATTATTACAGCTCTTATATACATCATATTATTACAGCTCTTATATACATCATGTTATTACAGCTCCTATATGCATCATGTTATTACAGCTCTTATATACATCATGTAATTACAGCTCTTATATACATCATGTTATTACAGCTCCTATATACATCATATTATTACAGCTCTTATATACATCATGTTATTACAGTTCCTATATGCATCATGTTATTACAGCTCTTATATACATCATGTAATTACAGCTCTTATATACATCATGTTATTACAGCTCCTATATACATCATATTATTACAGCTCTTATATACATCATATTATTACAGCTCTTATATACATCATATTATTACAGCTCTTATATACATCATGTTATTACAGCTCTTATGAACATCATATTATTACAGCTCTTATATACATCATGTTATTACAGCTCTTATATACATCATGTTATTACAGCTATTATATACATCATGTTACTACAGCTCCTATATACATCATATTATTACAGCTCTTATATACATCATATTATTACAGCTCTTATATAAATCATGTTATTACAGCTCTTATATACATCTTGTTATTACAGCTCTTTTATACATCATGTTATTACAGCTCTTACATACATCATGTTATTACAGATCTTATATACATCATATTATTACAGCTCTTATATACATCATGTTATTACAGCTCTTATATGCATCATGTTGTTACAGCTCTTATATACATCACATTATTACAGCTCTTATATACATCATGTTATTACAGCTCTTATAGACATCATGTTATTACAGCTCTTATATACATCATGTTAATACAGCTCTTATATACATCATGTTATTACAGCTCTTATATACATCATGTTATTACAGCTCCTATATACATCATATTATTACAGCTCTTATATACATCATATTATTACAGCTCTTATATACATCATATTATTACAGCTCTTATATACATCATGTTATTACAGCTCTTATGAACATCATATTATTACAGCTCTTATATACATCATGTTATTACAGCTCTTATATACATCATGTTATTACAGCTATTATATACATCATGTTACTACAGCTCCTATATACATCATATTATTACAGCTCTTATATACATCATATTATTACAGCTCTTATATAAATCATGTTATTACAGCTCTTATATACATCTTGTTATTACAGCTCTTTTATACATCATGTTATTACAGCTCTTACATACATCATGTTATTACAGATCTTATATACATCATATTATTACAGCTCTTATATACATCATGTTATTACAGCTCTTATATGCATCATGTTGTTACAGCTCTTATATACATCACATTATTACAGCTCTTATATACATCATGTTATTACAGCTCTTATAGACATCATGTTATTACAGCTCTTATATACATCATGTTAATACAGCTCTTATATACATCATGTTATTACAGCTCTTATATACATCATGTTATTACAGCTCTTACATACATCATATTATTACAGCTCTTATATACATCATGTTATTACAGCTCTTATATACATCATATTATTACAGCTCTTACATACATCATGTTATTACAGTTCTTATATACATCATGTTATTACAGCTCTTATATACATCATGTTATTCCAGCTCTTATATACATCATGTTATTACGGCTCTTATATACATCATGTTATTACAGATCTTATTGACATCATGTTATTACAGCTCCTATTTACATCATGTTATTACAGCTCTTATATACATCATATTATTACAGCTCTTATATACATCATGTTATTACAGCTCCCATATACATCATGTTATAACAGCTCTTAGATACATCATTTTATTACAGCTCTTACATACATCATATTATTACAGCTCCTATATACATCATATTATTACAGCTCTTTTATACATCATGTTATTACAGCTCTTATAGACATCATATTATTACAGCTCTTTTATACATCATGTTATTACAGTTCGTATATACATCGTGTTAGTACAGCTCTTATATACATCATGTTATTACAGCTCTTATATACATCGTGTTATTACAGCTCTTATATACATCATGATATTACAGCTCTTATATACATCATGTTATTACAGCTCGTATATACATCATGTTATTACAGCTCTTATATGCATCATGTTATTACAGCTCTTTTATACATCATGTTATTACAGCTCTTATATACATCATGTTATTACAGCTCGTATATACAGTGCACCCCCGAGATACGATGTTAATTCGTTCCAGGGTTGGCATCGTATGGTGAAAAATTCGTATATCGGGGTATATAGACCATTGTAATTAAACAATGCAAACACTCCCTGGTGAAAATCGTCAAATTTTTTTCATAAAAATGTGTACATATTGACAATTAGCAACAAAATAGTATGTTAACTTTAGTAATTATAGTTACCTACAGTAACTGTATTGTATTTAGTGTATTTTAATGGTTATGATCTGCAATAAAACGCAAAATTATAATGTGTGTACCAAATGCATAACGTACGGTAAGGAGTTCTTGCCTTCAAAAGGTACGCATAACATAAACTTTGAATCCACTTCAAGTAAGTTTAGCTTGCTAAACCTACACTTGAAACTAAGTTTTAGTATGTATCAACTTTTTATCACGAAATTTTATCCTTCAGCAATTCATATCTTCACTTTCACTATAAACTTTAGCCTATCTGTTTGAAACCTTTTTCAACCTAAATCAATAAGGCCGAGCGATGCAGTTATAGAAAGCGGCCCCTCGCACACTTGACCATTTAATGGCTACCGAAAAGAAAAATAAAATTTTATTTTCTATACAGGACGTACATACCTTTGGAGTAACGTGGCTTTAGCTGGTACATGTAGCGAGTAAAGCAGAGATGAGGCAAAAGCGTATCAATGCTAATTATGGTGCTGTGCACTTGAAAATAAATTTAAAACGTAATGAATTGGAATTTTTTAGTAGGCTAAAAGAAGTTGTCCATTCCTGTCCAATTCTACCTTTTCTACGAAAAAAATTGATGGTGCAATGCAGAAAATTTCTAGCTAGCGCTTGTAAAAGGATCCAGAGAATGTGGTACAGTAGTTTGTCTTGTATGAAATGTGCAAAAGAATCAATGTAACTATACATACAAAGTTTGTACGTATTTATACCCTAGGGGGGACAGGGCTTTAGCAAGTTTCAGAAAGTAATGTGGATGCTTCAACTATCCTGAGTAGCTAGTTATATGAGTTACATACATACATACGATGAATTGTATTCACGTAGAAGATAACAAGCCCATATGCAAAGACATGGTTAAACAAGAGAATAAAACATAAAACCAAAAGGAAACAAATAAAATGACTAAAATATGAAAAACATGCCACACAAGAGATAAATAATATATATTATACATGCATTGTTTTAATGTACCAGTCCACATCAGTAAATTAAACACTTAAAATATTTCTGCGAATGTGGGGTTTTCCGTATCTTCTACATCCTTGCCTTTACTAAATGGTTGCTCCTTTTGAATGCTGATCGCGTGCATGACCTAGCTCATTCAAATCTTCTGTCGGAAGCTCTTTCTTGTGCTTGCTTTAATGGAGTTCTTGTTTTAATAATAATTGCATAATAATTGCAAATGCTGATTGGTTGCGATCATATTCCTTGACAATGTTAATAATACGGGTCCCTTCTTATTTACGACATCCAACTTCGTTGACATAGAAATCAATTTTTCTTCGTTTTGTAACGTTTGGATCGGTCTCAGATTCCATAGATAACGAATTAAATGTAGATACTTGTAGTTATATACGTATGCTGACTTGAAAGTTTATAGCAAAAGCTATAATAACGCTACAAATGAATATTTGCTCTCGCTTGTGCATTTTACACGAAATTTTCCACGCGGATATGAGAGAAGTCGATCATCGTGTCTCTTCTAAACGTTCTAAGAATGTTTTCGGCAAACTATATTTCGGTGTCTTTTTTATTTCGACGTGTGTTATGAGCACACCGACGGCCAAATTTTAACTCGGGCGAAACTTTTCTCAAATTCGTATGGTGAAATAAAATTCGTATAGCGAGGTGAAGATATCACGATGTTTGACTTCGTAAGGTGAAAAAATCGTATATCAGGGTAATCGTATCTCGAGGGTGCACTGTACATCATGTTATTACAGCTCTTATATGCATCATGTTATTACAACTCTTTTATACATCATGTTATTACAGCTCTTATATACATCATGTTATTACAGGTTTTATATACATCATGTTATTACAGCTCTTATAGACATCATGTTATTACAGCTCTTATATACATCATATTATTACAGCTTTTATATATATCGTGTTATTACAGCTCTTATATACATCATGTTATTACAGCTCTTATATACATCATGTTATTACAGCTCTTATATACATCATGTTATTACAGCTCTTATAGACATCATATTATTACAGCTATTTTATACGTCATGTTATTACAGCTCTTATATACATCATGTTATTACAGCTCTTATAGACATCATGTTATTACAGCTCTTATATACATCATATTATTACAGCTTTTATATATATCGTGTTATTACAGCTCTTATACACATCATGTTATTACAGCTCTTATATACATCATGTTATTACAGCTCTTATATACATCATGTTATTACAGCTCTTATAGACATCATATTATTACAGCTATTTTATACGTCATGTTATTACAGCTCTTATATACATCATGTTATTACAGCTCTTATATACATCATGTTATTACAGCTCTAATAGACATCATATTATTACAGCTCTTTTATACATCATGTTATTACAGCTCTTATTTACATCATGTTATTACAGCTCTTATATACATCATGTTATTACTGCTCTTATATACATCATGTTATTACAGCTCTTATATACATCATGTTATTACAGCTCTTATGTACATCATGTTATTACAGCTCTTTTATACATCATGTTATTACAGCTCTTTTATACATCATGTTATTACAGCTCTTATAGACATCATATTATTACAGCTATTTTATACATCATGTTATTACAGCTCTTATTTACATCATGTTATTACAGCTCTTATATACATCATGTTATTACAGCTCTTATATACATCATGTTATTACAGCTCTTTTATACATCATGTTATTACAGCTCTTATAGACATCATATTATTACAGCTATTTTATACGTCATGTTATTACAGCTCTTATATACATCATGTTATTACAGCTCTTATATACATCATGTTATTACAGCTCTAATAGACATCATATTATTACAGCTCTTTTATACATCATGTTATTACAGCTCTTATTTACATCATGTTATTACAGCTCTTATATACATCATGTTATTACTGCTCTTATATACATCATGTTATTACAGCTCTTATATACATCATGTTATTACAGCTCTTATGTACATCATGTTATTACAGCTCTTTTATACATCATGTTATTACAGCTCTTTTATACATCATGTTATTACAGCTCTTATAGACATCATATTATTACAGCTATTTTATATGTCATGTTATTACAGCTCTTATATACATCATGTTATTACAGCTCTTATATACATCACGTTATTACAGCTCTTATATACATCATGTTATTACAGCTCTTATATACATCATGTTATTACAGCTCTTATATACATCATGTTATTACAGCTCTTATAGACATCATATTATTACAGCTCTTTTATACATCATATTATTACAGCTCTTATATGCATCATATTATTACAGCTCTTACATACATCATGTTATTACAGCTCTTACATACATCATGTTATTACAGCTCTTATATACATCATGTTATTACAGCTCTTATATACATCATGTTATTACAGCTCTTATATACATCATGTTATTACAGCTCTTATATACATCATATTATTACAGCTCTTATATACATCATGTTATTACAGCTCTTATATACATCATATTATTACAGCTCTTACATACATCATGTTATTACAGCTCTTATATACATCATGTAATTACAGCTCTTATATACATCATGTTATTACAGCTCCTATATACATCATATTATTACAGCTCTTATATACCTCATGTTATTACAGTTCCTATATGCATCATGTTATTACAGCTCTTATATACATCATGTAATTACAGCTCTTATATACATCATGTTATTACAGCTCCTATATACATCATATTATTACAGCTCTTATATACATCATATTATTACAGCTCTTATATACATCATATTATTACAGCTCTTATATACATCATGTTATTACAGCTCTTATAAACATCATATTATTACAGCTCTTATATACATCATGTTATTACAGCTCTTATATACATCATGTTATTACAGCTATTATATACATCATATTATTACAGCTCCTATAAACATCATATTATTACAGCTTTTATATACATCATGTTATTACAGCTCTTATATACATCATGTTATTACAGCTCTTATATACATCATGTTATTACAGCTCTTATAGACATCATATTATTACAGCTCTTTTATACGTCATGTTATTACAGCTCTTATATACATCATGTTATTACAGCTCTTATATACATCATGTTATTACAGCTCTTATAGACATCATATTATTACAGCTCTTTTATACAACATGTTATTACAGCTCTTATATACATCATGTTATTACAGCTCTTATATACATCATATGATTACAGCTCTTATATACATCATGTTATTACAGCTCTTATATACATCTTGTTATTACAGCTCTTTTATACATCATGTTATTACAGCTCTTACATACATCATGTTATTACAGATCTTATATACATCATATTATTACAGCTCTTATATACATCATGTTATTACAGCTCTTATATGCATCATGTTGTTACAGCTCTTATATACATCACATTATTACAGCTCTTATATACATCATGTTATTACAGCTCTTATAGACATCATGTTATTACAGCTCTTATATACATCATGTTATTACAGCTCTTATATACATCATGTTATTACAGCTCTTATATACATCATGTTATTACAGCTCTTATATACATCATGTTATTACAGCTCTTTTATACATCATGTTATTACAGCTCTTATATACATCATGTTATAATAGCTCTTATATACATCATGTTATTACAGCTCTTATATACATCATATTATTACAGCTCTTATATACATCATGTTATTACAGCTCTTATATACATCATGTTATTACAGCTCATATATACATCATGTTATTACAGCTCTTGTATACACCATGTTATTACAGCTCTTATATACATCATGTTATTACAGCTCTTATATACATCATGTTATTACAGCTCTTATATACATCATGTTATTACAGCTCTTATATACATCATGTTATTACAGCTCTTATATGCATCATGTTATTACAGCTCTTATATACATCATGTTATTACAGCTCTTATATACATCATGTTATTACAGCTCTTATATACATCATTTTATTACAGCTCTTATATACACCATGTTATTACAGCTCTTATATACATCATGTTATTACAGCTCTTATATACATCATGTTATTACAGCTCTTATATACATCATATTATTACAGTTCTTATATACATCATGTTATTACAGTTCTTATATACATCACGTTATTACAGCTCTTACATACATCATGTTATTACAGCTCTTATATACATCATGTTATTACAGCTCTGATATACATCATGTTATTACAGCTCTTATATACATCATGTTATTACAGCTCTTATATACATCATGTTATTACAGCTCTTATATACATCATGTTATTACAGCTCTTATATACATCATGTTATTACAGCTCTTATATACATCATGTTGTTACAGCTCTTATATACATCATGTTATTACAGCACTTATATACATCATGTTATTACAGCTCTTATATACATCATGTTATTACAGCTTTTATATACATCATGTTATTACAGTTCTTATATACATCATGTTATTACAGTTCTGATATACATCACGTTATTACAGCTCTTATATACATCATGTTATTACAGCTCTTATATACATCATGTTATTACAGCTCTGATATACATCATGTTATTACAGCTCTTATATACATCATGTTATTACAGCTCTTATATACATCATGTTATTACAGCTCTTATATACATCGTATTATTACAGCTCTTATATACATCATGTTATTACAGCTCTTATATACATCATGTTATTACAGCTCTTATATACATCATGTTATTACAGCTCTTATATACATCATGTTATTACAGCTCTTATATACATCATGTTATTACAGTTCTTATATACATCATGTTATTACAGCTCTTATATACATCATATTATTACAGCTCTTACATACATCATGTTATTACAGCTTTTATATACATCATGTTATTACAGCTCTTATATACATCATGTTATTACAGCTCTTATGAACATCATATTATTACAGCTCTTATATACATCATGTTATTACAGTTCCTATATGCATCATGTTATTACAGCTCTTATATACATCATGTAATTACAGCTCTTATATACATCATGTTATTACAGCTCCTATATACATCATATTATTACAGCTCTTATATACATCATATTATTACAGCTCTTATATACATCATATTATTACAGCTCTTATATACATCATGTTATTACAGTTCCTATATACATCATGTTATTACAGCTCTTATATACATCATGTTATTACAGCTCTTACATACATCATGTTATTACAGCTCTTATATACATCATGTTATTACAGCTCCTATATGCATCATGTTATTACAGCTCTTATATACATCATGTAATTACAGCTCTTATATACATCATGTTATTACAGCTCCTATATACATCATATTATTACAGCTCTTATATACATCATGTTATTACAGTTCCTATATGCATCATGTTATTACAGCTCTTATATACATCATGTAATTACAGCTCTTATATACATCATGTTATTACAGCTCCTATATACATCATATTATTGCAGCTCTTATATACATCATATTATTACAGCTCTTATATACATCATATTATTACAGCTCTTATATACATCATGTTATTACAGCTCTTATAAACATCATATTATTACAGCTCTTATATACATCATGTTATTACAGCTCTTATATACATCATGTTATTACAGCTATTATATACATCATGTTATTACAGCTCCTATATACATCATATTATTACAGCTTTTATATACATCATGTTATTACAGCTCTTATATACATCATGTTATTACAGCTCTTATATACATCATGTTATTACAGCTCTTATAGACATCATATTATTACAGCTCTTTTATACGTCATGTTATTACAGCTCTTATATACATCATGTTATTACAGCTCTTATATACATCATGTTATTACAGCTCTTATATACATCATGTTATTACAGCTCTTATATACATCATGTTATTACAGCTCTTATATACATCATGTTATTACAGTTCCTATATACATCATGTTATTACAGCTCTTATATACATCATATTATTACAGCTCTTACATACATCATGTTATTACAGCTTTTATATACATCATGTTATTACAGCTCTTATATACATCATGTTATTACAGCTCTTATGAACATCATATTATTACAGCTCTTATATACATCATGTTATTACAGTTCCTATATGCATCATGTTATTACAGCTCTTATATACATCATGTAATTACAGCTCTTATATACATCATGTTATTACAGCTCTTATGAACATCATATTATTACAGCTCTTATATACATCATGTTATTACAGTTCCTATATGCATCATGTTATTACAGCTCTTATATACATCATGTAATTACAGCTCTTATATACATCATGTTATTACAGCTCTTATATACATCATGTTATTACAGCTCTTACATACATCATGTTATTACAGATCTTATATACATCATATTATTACAGCTCTTATATACATCATGTTATTACAGCTCTTATATGCATCATGTTGTTACAGCTCTTATATACATCACATTATTACACCTCTTATATACATCATGTTATTACAGCTCTTATAGACATCATGTTATTACAGCTCTTATATACATCATGTTAATACAGCTCTTATATACATCATGTTATTACAGCTCTTATATACATCATGTTATTACAGCTCTTACATACATCATATTATTACAGCTCTTATATACATCATGTTATTACAGCTCTTATATACATCATGTTATTACAGCTCTTATATACATCATGTTATTACAGCTCTTTTATACATCATGTTATTACAGCTCTTATATACATCATGTTATTACAGATCTTATATACATCATATTATTACAGCTCTTATATACATCATGTTATTACAGCTCTTATATGCATCATGTTGTTACAGCTCTTATATACATCACATTATTACAGCTCTTATATACATCATGTTATTACAGCTCTTATAGACATCATGTTATTACAGCTCTTATATACATCATGTTATTACAGATCTTATATACATCATATTATTACAGCTCTTATATACATCATGTTATTACAGCTCTTATATGCATCATGTTGTTACAGCTCTTATATACATCACATTATTACAGCTCTTATATACATCATGTTATTACAGCTCTTATAGACATCATGTTATTACAGCTCTTATATACATCATGTTAATACAGCTCTTATATACATCATGTTATTACAGTTCTTATATACATCATGTTATTACAGCTCTTATATACATCATATTATTACAGCTCTTATATACATCATGTTATTACAGCTCTTATATACATCATGTTATTACAGCTCTTATATACATCATGTTATTACAGCTCTTTTATACATCATGTTATTACAGCTCTTATATACATCATGTTATAATAGCTCTTATATACATCATGTTATTACAGCTCTTATATACATCATGTGTTTACAGCTCTTATATACATCATGTTATTACAGCTCTTATATACATCATGTTATTGCAACTCTTATATACATCATGTTATTACAGCTCTTATAGACATCATATTATTACAGCTCTTATATACATCATGTTATTACAGCTCTTATATACATCATATTATTACAGTACTTATATACATCATGTTATTACAGCTCTTTTATACATCATGTTATTACAGCTTTTATATACACCATGTTATTACAGCTCTTATATACATCATGTTATTACAGCTCTTATATACATCATGTTATTACAGCTCTTATAGACATCATATTATTATAGCTCTTATATACATCATGTTATTACAGCTGTTATATACATCATATTATTACAGTACTTATATACATCTTGTTATTACAGCTCTTATATACATCATGTTATTACAGCTCTTATATACATCATGTTATTACAGCTCCCATATACATCATGTTATTACAGCTCTTATATACATCATGTTATTACAACTCTTATATACATCATGTTATTACAGCTCTTATAGACATCATATTATTACAGCTCTTATATACATCATGTTATTACAGCTCTTATATGCATCATGTTATAACAGCTCTTATATACATCATGTTATTACAGCTCGTATATACATCATGTTCTTACAGCTCTTATATACATCATATTATTACAGCTCTTACATACATCATGTTATAATAGCTCTTATATACATCATGTTATTACAGCTCTTATATACATCATGTTATTACAGCTCTTATATACATCATGTTATTACAGCTCTTATATACATCATGTTATTACAGATCTTATATACATCATGTTATTACAGCTCCTATTTACATCATGTTATTACAGCTCTTATATACATCATATTATTACAGCTCTTATATACATCATGTTATTACAGCTCCCATATACATCATGTTATAACAGCTCTTACATACATCATGTTATTACAGCTCTTATATGCATCATGTTATCACAGCTCTTATATACATCACATTATTACAGCTCTTATATACATCATGTTATTACAGCTCTTATATACATCATATTATTACAGCTCTTACATACATCATGTTATTACAGCTCTTATGTACATCATGTTATTACAGCTCTTATATACATCATGTTATTACAGCTCTTATATACATCATGTTATTACAGATCTTATATACATCATGTTATTACAGCTCCTATTTACATCATGTTATTACAGCTCTTATATACATCATATTATTACAGCTCTTATATACATCATGTTATTACAGCTCCCATATACATCATGTTATAACAGCTCTTACATACATCATGTTATTACAGCTCTTATATGCATCATGTTATCACAGCTCTTATATACATCACATTATTACAGCTCTTATATACATCATGTTATTACAGCTCTTATATACATCATATTATTACAGCTCTTACATACATCATGTTATTACAGCTCTTATGTACATCATGTTATTACAGCTCTTATATACATCATGTTATTACAGCTCTTATATACATCATGTTATTACAGCTCTTATATACATCATGTTATTACAGATCTTATATACATCATGTTATTACAGCTCCTATTTACATCATGTTATTACAGCTCTTATATACATCATATTATTACAGCTCTTATATACATCATGTTATTACAGCTCCCATATACATCATGTTATAACAGCTCTTACATACATCATGTTATTACAGCTCTTATATGCATCATGTTATTACAGCTCTTATATACATCATGTTATTACAGCTCTTATAGACATCATGTTATTACAGCTCTTATATACATCATGTTATTACAGCTCTTATATACATCATGTTATTACAGCTCTTATATACATCATGTTATTACAGCTCTTATATACATCATATTATTACAGCTCTTATATACATCATGTTATTACAGCTCTTATATACATCATATTATTACAGCTCTTATATACATCATGTTATTACAGCTCTTATATACATCATGTTATTACAGCTCTTATACACATCATGTTATTACAGCTCTTATATACATCATGTTATTACAGCTCTTATATACATCATGTTATTACAGATCTTATATCATCATGTTATTACAGCTCCTATTTACATCATGTTATTACAGCTCTTATATACATCATATTATTACAGCCCTTATATACATCATGTTATTACAGCTCTTATATACATCATGTTATAACAGCTCTTACATACATCATGTTATTACAGCTCTTATATACATCATGTTATTAAAGCTCTTATATACATCATGTTATTACAGCTCTTTTATACATCATGTTATTACAGCTCTTATATACATCATGTTATAATAGCTCTTATATACATCATGTTATTACAGCTCTTATATACATCATGTTATTACAGCTCTTATATATATCATGTTATTACAGCTCTTATATACATCATGTTATTACAGCTCTTATATATATCATGTTATTACAGCTCTTATATACATCATGTTATTACAGCTCTTATATACATCATGTTATTACAGCTCTTATAGACATCATATTATTCCAGCTCTTTTATACATCATGTTATTACAGCTCTTATTTACATCATGTTATTACAGCTCTTATATACATCATGTTATTACAGCTCTTATATACATCATGTTATTACAGCTCTTATATACATCATGTTATTACAGCTCTTATATACATCATGTTATTACAGCTCTTATATACATCATGTTATTACAGCTCTTATATACATCATGTTATTACAGCTCTTATATACATCATGTTATTACAGCACTTATATACATCATGTTATTACAGCTCTTATATACATCATGTTATTACAGCTCTTTTATACATCATGTTATTACAGCTCTTATATACATCATGTTATAATAGCTCTTATATACATCATGTTATTACAGCTCTTATATACATCATGTTATTACAGCTCTTATATATATCATGTTATTACAGCTCTTATATACATCATGTTATTACAGCTCTTATATATATCATGTTATTACAGCTCTTATATACATCATGTTATTACAGCTCTTATATACATCATGTTATTACAGCTCTTATATACATCATATTATTACAGTTCTTATATACATCATGTTATTACAGTTCTTATATACATCACGTTATTACAGCTCTTACATACATCGTGTTATTACAGCTCTTATATACATCATGTTATTACAGCTCTGATATACATCATGTTATTACAGCTCTTATATACATCATGTTATTACAGCTCTTATATACATCATGTTATTACAACTCTTATATACATCATGTTATTACAGCTCTTATAGACATCATATTATTACAGCTCTTATATACATCATGTTATTACAGCTCTTATATACATCATATTATTGCAGTACTTATATACATCATGTTATTACAGCTCTTTCATACATCATGTTATTACAGCTTTTATATACACCATGTTATTACAGCTCTTATATACATCATGTTATTACAGCTCTTATATACATCATGTTATTACAGCTCTTATAGACATCATATTATTATAGCTCTTATATACATCATGTTATTACAGCTGTTATATACATCATATTATTACAGTACTTATATACATCTTGTTATTACAGCTCTTATATACATCATGTTATTACAGCTCTTATATACATCATGTTATTACAGCTCCCATATACATCATGTTATTACAGCTCTTATATACATCATGTTAATACAGCTCTTATATACATCATGTTATTACAGCTCTTATATACATCATGTTATTACAGCTCTTACATACATCATATTATTACAGCTCTTATATACATCATGTTATTACAGCTCTTATATACATCATGTTATTACAGCTCTTATATACATCATGTTATTACAGCTCTTACATACATCATATTATTACAGCTCTTATATACATCATGTTATTACAGCTCTTATATACATCATGTTATTACAGCTCTTATATACATCATGTTATTACAGCTCTTTTATACATCATGTTATTACAGCTCTTATATACATCATGTTATTACAGATCTTATATACATCATATTATTACAGCTCTTATATACATCATGTTATTACAGCTCTTATATGCATCATGTTGTTACAGCTCTTATATACATCACATTATTACAGCTCTTATATACATCATGTTATTACAGCTCTTATAGACATCATGTTATTACAGCTCTTATATACATCATGTTATTACAGATCTTATATACATCATATTATTACAGCTCTTATATACATCATGTTATTACAGCTCTTATATGCATCATGTTGTTACAGCTCTTATATACATCACATTATTACAGCTCTTATATACATCATGTTATTACAGCTCTTATAGACATCATGTTATTACAGCTCTTATATACATCATGTTAATACAGCTCTTATATACATCATGTTATTACAGTTCTTATATACATCATGTTATTACAGCTCTTATATACATCATATTATTACAGCTCTTATATACATCATGTTATTCCAGCTCTTATATACATCATGTTATTACAGCTCTTATATACATCATGTTATTACAGCTCTTTTATACATCATGTTATTACAGCTCTTATATACATCATGTTATAATAGCTCTTATATACATCATGTTATTACAGCTCTTATATACATCATGTGTTTACAGCTCTTATATACATCATGTTATTACAGCTCTTATATACATCATGTTATTACAACTCTTATATACATCATGTTATTACAGCTCTTATAGACATCATATTATTACAGCTCTTATATACATCATGTTATTACAGCTCTTATATACATCATATTATTACAGTACTTATATACATCATGTTATTACAGCTCTTTTATACATCATGTTATTACAGCTTTTATATACACCATGTTATTACAGCTCTTATATACATCATGTTATTACAGCTCTTATATACATCATGTTATTACAGCTCTTATAGACATCATATTATTATAGCTCTTATATACATCATGTTATTACAGCTGTTATATACATCATATTGTTACAGTACTTATATACATCTTGTTATTACAGCTCTTATATACATCATGTTATTACAGCTCTTATATACATCATGTTATTACAGCTCCCATATACATCATGTTATTACAGCTTTTATATACATCATGTTATTACAACTCTTATATACATCATGTTATTACAGCTCTTATAGACATCATATTATTACAGCTCTTATATACATCATGTTATTACAGCTCTTATATGCATCATGTTATAACAGCTCTTATATACATCATGTTATTACAGCTCGTATATACATCATGTTCTTACAGCTCTTATATACATCATATTATTACAGCTCTTACATACATCATGTTATAATAGCTCTTATATACATCATGTTATTACAGCTCTTATATACATCATGTTATTACAGCTCTTATATACATCATGTTATTACAGCTCTTATATACATCATGTTATTACAGATCTTATATACATCATGTTATTACAGCTCCTATTTACATCATGTTATTACAGCTCTTATATACATCATATTATTACAGCTCTTATATACATCATGTTATTACAGCTTCCATATACATCATGTTATAACAGCTCTTACATACATCATGTTATTACAGCTCTTATATGCATCATGTTATCACAGCTCTTATATACATCACATTATTACAGCTCTTATATACATCATGTTATTACAGCTCTTATATACATCATATTATTACAGCTCTTACATACATCATGTTATTACAGCTCTTATGTACATCATGTTATTACAGCTCTTATATACATCATGTTATTACAGCTCTTATATACATCATGTTATTACAGATCTTATATACATCATGTTATTACAGCTCCTATTTACATCATGTTATTACAGCTCTTATATACATCATATTATTACAGCTCTTATATACATCATGTTATTACAGCTCCCATATACATCATGTTATAACAGCTCTTACATACATCATGTTATTACAGCTCTTATATGCATCATGTTATCACAGCTCTTATATACATCACATTATTACAGCTCTTATATACATCATGTTATTACAGCTCTTATATACATCATATTATTACAGCTCTTACATACATCATGTTATTACAGCTCTTATGTACATCATGTTATTACAGCTCTTATATACATCATGTTATTACAGCTCTTATATACATCATGTTATTACAGCTCTTATATACATCATGTTATTACAGATCTTATATACATCATGTTATTACAGCTCCTATTTACATCATGTTATTGCAGCTCTTATATACATCATATTATTACAGCTCTTATATACATCATGTTATTACAGCTCCCATATACATCATGTTATAACAGCTCTTACATACATCATGTTATTACAGCTCTTATATGCATCATGTTATTACAGCTCTTATATACATCATGTTATTACAGCTCTTATAGACATCATGTTATTACAGCTCTTATATACATCATGTTATTACAGCTCTTATATACATCATGTTATTACAGCTCTTATATACATCATGTTATTACAGCTCTTATATACATCATATTATTACAGCTCTTATATACATCATGTTATTACAGCTCTTATATACATCATATTATTACAGCTCTTATATACATCATGTTATTACAGCTCTTATATACATCATGTTATTACAGCTCTTATACACATCATGTTATTACAGCTCTTATATACATCATGTTATTACAGCTCTTATATACATCATGTTATTACAGATCTTATATACATCATGTTATTACAGCTCCTATTTACATCATGTTATTACAGCTCTTATATACATCATATTATTACAGCTCTTATATACATCATGTTATTACAGCTCTTATATACATCATGTTATAACAGCTCTTACATACATCATGTTATTACAGCTCTTATATACATCATGTTATTACAGCTCTTATATACATCATGTTATTACAGCTCTTTTATACATCATGTTATTACAGCTCTTATATACATCATGTTATAATAGCTCTTATATACATCATGTTATTACAGCTCTTATATACATCATGTTATTACAGCTCTTATATATATCATGTTATTACAGCTCTTATATACATCATGTTATTACAGCTCTTATATATATCATGTTATTACAGCTCTTATATACATGATGTTATTACAGCTCTTATATACATCATGTTATTACAGCTCTTATATACACCATGTTATTACAGCTCTTATATACATCATGTTATTACAGCTCTTATATACATCATGTTATTACAGCTCTTATAGACATCATATTATTACAGCTTTTATATACATCATGTTATTACAGCTCTTATATACATCATATTATTACAGCTCTTATATACATCATGTTATTACAGCTCTTATATACATCATGTTATTACAGCTCTTATATACATCATGTTATTACAGCTCCCATATACATCATGTTATTACAGCTCTTATATACATCATGTTATTACAGCTCTTATATACATCATGTTATTGCAGCTCTTATAGACATCATCTTATTCCAGCTCTTATATACATCATGTTATTACAGCTCTTATATACATCATGTTATTACAGCTCTTATATACATCATATTATTACAGCTCTTGTATACATCATGTTATTACAGCTCTTATATACATCATGTTATAACAGCTCTTATATACATCATGTTATTACAGCTCTTATATACATCATGTTATTACAGCTCTTATAGACATCATATTATTACAGCTCTTATATACATCATGTTATTACAGCTCTTTTATACCTCATGTTATTACAGCTCTTATATACATCATGTTATTACAGCTCTTATATACATCATGTTATTACAGCTCTTATATACACCATGTGATTACAGCTCTTATATACATCATGTTATTACAGCTCTTATATACATCATGTTATTACAGCTCTTATATACATCGTATTATTACAGCTCTTATATACATCATGTTATCACAGCTCTTATATACATCGTATTATTACAGCTCTTATATACATCATGTTATAACAGCTCTTATATACATCATGTTATTACAGCTCTTATATACATCATGTTATTACAGCTCTTATAGACATCATATTATTACAGCTCTTATATACATCATGTTATTACAGCTCTTTTATACCTCATGTTATTACAGCTCTTATATACATCATGTTATTACAGCTCTTATATACATCATGTTATTACAGCTCTTATATACACCATGTGATTACAGCTCTTATATACATCATGTTATTACAGCTCTTATATACACCATGTTATTACAGCTCTTATACACATCATGTTATTACAGCTCTTATATACATCATGTTATTACAGCTCTTATATACATCATGTTATTACAGATCTTATATACATCATGTTATTACAGCTCCTATTTACATCATGTTATTACAGCTCTTATATACATCATATTATTACAGCTCTTATATACATCATGTTATTACAGCTCTTATATACATCATGTTATAACAGCTCTTACATACATCATGTTATTACAGCTCTTATATACATCATGTTATTACAGCTCTTATATACATCATGTTATTACAGCTCTTTTATACATCATGTTATTACAGCTCTTATATACATCATGTTATAATAGCTCTTATATACATCATGTTATTACAGCTCTTATATACATCATGTTATTACAGCTCTTATATATATCATGTTATTACAGCTCTTATATACATCATGTTATTACAGCTCTTATATATATCATGTTATTACAGCTCTTATATACATGATGTTATTACAGCTCTTATATACATCATGTTATTACAGCTCTTATATACATCATGTTATTACAGCTCTTATAGACATCATATTATTCCAGCTCTTTTATACATCATGTTATTACAGCTCTTATTTACATCATGTTATTACAGCTCTTATATACATCATGTTATTACAGCTCTTATATACATCATGTTATTACAGCTCTTATATACATCATGTTATTACAGCTCTTATATACATCATGTTATTACAGCTCTTATATACATCATGTTATTACAGCTCTTATATACATCATGTTATTACAGCTCTTATATACATCATGTTATTACAGCACTTATATACATCATGTTATTACAGCTCTTATATACATCATGTTATTACAGCTCTTTTATACATCATGTTATTACAGCTCTTATATACATCATGTTATAATAGCTCTTATATACATCATGTTATTACAGCTCTTATATACATCATGTTATTACAGCTCTTATATATATCATGTTATTACAGCTCTTATATACATCATGTTATTACAGCTCTTATATATATCATGTTATTACAGCTCTTATATACATCATGTTATTACAGCTCTTATATACATCATGTTATTACAGCTCTTATATACATCATATTATTACAGTTCTTATATACATCATGTTATTACAGTTCTTATATACATCACGTTATTACAGCTCTTACATACATCGTGTTATTACAGCTCTTATATACATCATGTTATTACAGCTCTGATATACATCATGTTATTACAGCTCTTATATACATCATGTTATTACAGCTCTTATATACATCATGTTATTACAACTCTTATATACATCATGTTATTACAGCTCTTATAGACATCATATTATTACAGCTCTTATATACATCATGTTATTACAGCTCTTATATACATCATATTATTGCAGTACTTATATACATCATGTTATTACAGCTCTTTTATACATCATGTTATTACAGCTTTTATATACACCATGTTATTACAGCTCTTATATACATCATGTTATTACAGCTCTTATATACATCATGTTATTACAGCTCTTATAGACATCATATTATTATAGCTCTTATATACATCATGTTATTACAGCTGTTATATACATCATATTATTACAGTACTTATATACATCTTGTTATTACAGCTCTTATATACATCATGTTATTACAGCTCTTATATACATCATGTTATTACAGCTCCCATATACATCATGTTATTACAGCTCTTATATACATCATGTTAATACAGCTCTTATATACATCATGTTATTACAGCTCTTATATACATCATGTTATTACAGCTCTTACATACATCATATTATTACAGCTCTTATATACATCATGTTATTACAGCTCTTATATACATCATGTTATTACAGCTCTTATATACATCATGTTATTACAGCTCTTATATACATCATGTTATTACAGCTCTTATATACATCATGTTATTACAGCTCTTATATACATCATATTATTACAGTACTTATATACATCTTGTTATTACAGCTCTTATATACATCATGTTATTACAGCTCTTATATACATCATGTTATTACAGCTCCCATATACATCATGTTAAAACAGCTCTTATATACATCATGTTAATACAGCTCTTATATACATCATATTATTATAGCTCTTATATACATCATGTTATTACAGCTGTTATATACATCATATTATTACAGTACTTATATACATCATGTTATTACAGCTCTTATATATATCATGTTATTACAGCTCTTATATACATCATGTTATTACAGCTCTTATATACATCATGTTATTACAGCTCTTATAGACATCATATTATTCCAGCTCTTTTATACATCATGTTATTACAGCTCTTATTTACATCATGTTATTACAGCTCTTATATACATCATGTTATTACAGCTCTTATATACATCATGTTATTACAGCTCTTATATACATCATGTTATTACAGCTCTTATATACATCATGTTATTACAGCTCTTATATACATCATGTTATTACAGCTCTTATATACATCATGTTATTACAGCTCTTATATACATCATGTTATTACAGCACTTATATACATCATGTTATTACAGCTCTTATATACATCATGTTATTACAGCTCTTTTATACATCATGTTATTACAGCTCTTATATACATCATGTTATAATAGCTCTTATATACATCATGTTATTACAGCTCTTATATACATCATGTTATTACAGCTCTTATATATATCATGTTATTACAGCTCTTATATACATCATGTTATTACAGCTCTTATATATATCATGTTATTACAGCTCTTATATACATCATGTTATTACAGCTCTTATATACATCATGTTATTACAGCTCTTATATACATCATATTATTACAGTTCTTATATACATCATGTTATTACAGTTCTTATATACATCACGTTATTACAGCTCTTACATACATCGTGTTATTACAGCTCTTATATACATCATGTTATTACAGCTCTGATATACATCATGTTATTACAGCTCTTATATACATCATGTTATTACAGCTCTTATATACATCATGTTATTACAACTCTTATATACATCATGTTATTACAGCTCTTATAGACATCATATTATTACAGCTCTTATATACATCATGTTATTACAGCTCTTATATACATCATATTATTGCAGTACTTATATACATCATGTTATTACAGCTCTTTTATACATCATGTTATTACAGCTTTTATATACACCATGTTATTACAGCTCTTATATACATCATGTTATTACAGCTCTTATATACATCATGTTATTACAGCTCTTATAGACATCATATTATTATAGCTCTTATATACATCATGTTATTACAGCTGTTATATACATCATATTATTACAGTACTTATATACATCTTGTTATTACAGCTCTTATATACATCATGTTATTACAGCTCTTATATACATCATGTTATTACAGCTCCCATATACATCATGTTATTACAGCTCTTATATACATCATGTTAATACAGCTCTTATATACATCATGTTATTACAGCTCTTATATACATCATGTTATTACAGCTCTTACATACATCATATTATTACAGCTCTTATATACATCATGTTATTACAGCTCTTATATACATCATGTTATTACAGCTCTTATATACATCATGTTATTACAGCTCTTACATACATCATATTATTACAGCTCTTATATACATCATGTTATTACAGCTCTTATATACATCATGTTATTACAGCTCTTATATACATCATGTTATTACAGCTCTTTTATACATCATGTTATTACAGCTCTTATATACATCATGTTATTACAGATCTTATATACATCATATTATTACAGCTCTTATATACATCATGTTATTACAGCTCTTATATGCATCATGTTGTTACAGCTCTTATATACATCACATTATTACAGCTCTTATATACATCATGTTATTACAGCTCTTATAGACATCATGTTATTACAGCTCTTATATACATCATGTTATTACAGATCTTATATACATCATATTATTACAGCTCTTATATACATCATGTTATTACAGCTCTTATATGCATCATGTTGTTACAGCTCTTATATACATCACATTATTACAGCTCTTATATACATCATGTTATTACAGCTCTTATAGACATCATGTTATTACAGCTCTTATATACATCATGTTAATACAGCTCTTATATACATCATGTTATTACAGTTCTTATATACATCATGTTATTACAGCTCTTATATACATCATATTATTACAGCTCTTATATACATCATGTTATTACAGCTCTTATATACATCATGTTATTACAGCTCTTATATACATCATGTTATTACAGCTCTTTTATACATCATGTTATTACAGCTCTTATATACATCATGTTATAATAGCTCTTATATACATCATGTTCTTACAGCTCTTATATACATCATGTGTTTACAGCTCTTATATACATCATGTTATTACAGCTCTTATATACATCATGTTATTACAACTCTTATATACATCATGTTATTACAGCTCTTATAGACATCATATTATTACAGCTCTTATATACATCATGTTATTACAGCTCTTATATACATCATATTATTACAGTACTTATATACATCATGTTATTACAGCTCTTTTATACATCATGTTATTACAGCTTTTATATACACCATGTTATTACAGCTCTTATATACATCATGTTATTACAGCTCTTATATACATCATGTTATTACAGCTCTTATAGACATCATATTATTATAGCTCTTATATACATCATGTTATTACAGCTGTTATATACATCATATTGTTACAGTACTTATATACATCTTGTTATTACAGCTCTTATATACATCATGTTATTACAGCTCTTATATACATCATGTTATTACAGCTCCCATATACATCATGTTATTACAGCTTTTATATACATCATGTTATTACAACTCTTATATACATCATGTTATTACAGCTCTTATAGACATCATATTATTACAGCTCTTATATACATCATGTTATTACAGCTCTTATATGCATCATGTTATAACAGCTCTTATATACATCATGTTATTACAGCTCGTATATACATCATGTTCTTACAGCTCTTATATACATCATATTATTACAGCTCTTACATACATCATGTTATAATAGCTCTTATATACATCATGTTATTACAGCTCTTATATACATCATGTTATTACAGCTCTTATATACATCATGTTATTACAGCTCTTATATACATCATGTTATTACAGATCTTATATACATCATGTTATTACAGCTCCTATTTACATCATGTTATTACAGCTCTTATATACATCATATTATTACAGCTCTTATATACATCATGTTATTACAGCTTCCATATACATCATGTTATAACAGCTCTTACATACATCATGTTATTACAGCTCTTATATGCATCATGTTATCACAGCTCTTATATACATCACATTATTACAGCTCTTATATACATCATGTTATTACAGCTCTTATATACATCATATTATTACAGCTCTTACATACATCATGTTATTACAGCTCTTATGTACATCATGTTATTACAGCTCTTATATACATCATGTTATTACAGCTCTTATATACATCATGTTATTACAGATCTTATATACATCATGTTATTACAGCTCCTATTTACATCATGTTATTACAGCTCTTATATACATCATATTATTACAGCTCTTATATACATCATGTTATTACAGCTCCCATATACATCATGTTATAACAGCTCTTACATACATCATGTTATTACAGCTCTTATATGCATCATGTTATCACAGCTCTTATATACATCACATTATTACAGCTCTTATATACATCATGTTATTACAGCTCTTATATACATCATATTATTACAGCTCTTACATACATCATGTTATTACAGCTCTTATGTACATCATGTTATTACAGCTCTTATATACATCATGTTATTACAGCTCTTATATACATCATGTTATTACAGCTCTTATATACATCATGTTATTACAGATCTTATATACATCATGTTATTACAGCTCCTATTTACATCATGTTATTGCAGCTCTTATATACATCATATTATTACAGCTCTTATATACATCATGTTATTACAGCTCCCATATACATCATGTTATAACAGCTCTTACATACATCATGTTATTACAGCTCTTATATGCATCATGTTATTACAGCTCTTATATACATCATGTTATTACAGCTCTTATAGACATCATGTTATTACAGCTCTTATATACATCATGTTATTACAGCTCTTATATACATCATGTTATTACAGCTCTTATATACATCATGTTATTACAGCTCTTATATACATCATATTATTACAGCTCTTATATACATCATGTTATTACAGCTCTTATATACATCATATTATTACAGCTCTTATATACATCATGTTATTACAGCTCTTATATACATCATGTTATTACAGCTCTTATACACATCATGTTATTACAGCTCTTATATACATCATGTTATTACAGCTCTTATATACATCATGTTATTACAGATCTTATATACATCATGTTATTACAGCTCCTATTTACATCATGTTATTACAGCTCTTATATACATCATATTATTACAGCTCTTATATACATCATGTTATTACAGCTCTTATATACATCATGTTATAACAGCTCTTACATACATCATGTTATTACAGCTCTTATATACATCATGTTATTACAGCTCTTATATACATCATGTTATTACAGCTCTTTTATACATCATGTTATTACAGCTCTTATATACATCATGTTATAATAGCTCTTATATACATCATGTTATTACAGCTCTTATATACATCATGTTATTACAGCTCTTATATATATCATGTTATTACAGCTCTTATATACATCATGTTATTACAGCTCTTATATATATCATGTTATTACAGCTCTTATATACATCATGTTATTACAGCTCTTATATACATCATGTTATTACAGCTCTTATATACACCATGTTATTACAGCTCTTATATACATCATGTTATTACAGCTCTTATATACATCATGTTATTACAGCTCTTATAGACATCATATTATTACAGCTTTTATATACATCATGTTATTACAGCTCTTATATACATCATATTATTACAGCTCTTATATACATCATGTTATTACAGCTCTTATATACATCATGTTATTACAGCTCTTATATACATCATGTTATTACAGCTCCCATATACATCATGTTATTACAGCTCTTATATACATCATGTTATTACAGCTCTTATATACATCATGTTATTGCAGCTCTTATAGACATCATCTTATTCCAGCTCTTATATACATCATGTTATTACAGCTCTTATATACATCATGTTATTACAGCTCTTATATACATCATATTATTACAGCTCTTGTATACATCATGTTATTACAGCTCTTATATACATCATGTTATAACAGCTCTTATATACATCATGTTATTACAGCTCTTATATACATCATGTTATTACAGCTCTTATAGACATCATATTATTACAGCTCTTATATACATCATGTTATTACAGCTCTTTTATACCTCATGTTATTACAGCTCTTATATACATCATGTTATTACAGCTCTTATATACATCATGTTATTACAGCTCTTATATACACCATGTGATTACAGCTCTTATATACATCATGTTATTACAGCTCTTATATACATCATGTTATTACAGCTCTTATATACATCGTATTATTACAGCTCTTATATACATCATGTTATCACAGCTCTTATATACATCGTATTATTACAGCTCTTATATACATCATGTTATAACAGCTCTTATATACATCATGTTATTACAGCTCTTATATACATCATGTTATTACAGCTCTTATAGACATCATATTATTACAGCTCTTATATACATCATGTTATTACAGCTCTTTTATACCTCATGTTATTACAGCTCTTATATACATCATGTTATTACAGCTCTTATATACATCATGTTATTACAGCTCTTATATACACCATGTGATTACAGCTCTTATATACATCATGTTATTACAGCTCTTATATACACCATGTTATTACAGCTCTTATATACATCATGTTATTACAGCTCTTATATACACCATGTTATTACAGCTCTTATATACATCATGTTATTCCAGCTTTTATATACATCATGTTATTACAGCTCAGATAATCGTTATGTCACACAAGTCTCTGAATGTTATTTAATAAACACTAAAGTTCAGTTGTAAATCGTTGAGTGTAAATAAATATTATTCTTTGCGCTATCAGTTGTACTTCAAATGTTATCCACTCTTATCAACGTTAATAAATGTCTCTTTCAATCTGACATTACTATTACTGAAAAGGTTTATTGACACCAAATATTACTTTTCTCATGTTTCCGCGTGAGTTGTAACGTTATTCGTTATCGATGTTTAGGTGTAAGTAAACAGCAAAGATTCAACCACCCTTAGCAAATCCTTTGTCAACATTTCAAGCACCTATTATAACTAAATAGAACTTTTCATTTCGCTCTGCTATCTTTACAGCTGCTGAAAATTGAAAATATATTCGATACCATTGATCTTATTGTTAAGGAATGCAAAGCAGAGGTACTGTTTTTTTAGACCATTCGTTAGTATCAAAAAACAGCCTAGACCATTACAAGGAAAACAAATTATCTTTTGTACAATACAAGCGGAATGTGTGGCGTGTTACGGATATTAAAAAACAGCTTATAAGTGGTGGCAGGTAATGTAGTTGACTGCCATCCTCCATTAGTTTGGCACATTGCCAATCGCAAATTTGAGTAAGCTAGTATTTCTACGCTTACTAATAAGAGCCATGAGTGCAAGCATAAAGTGAGATTGCGTCGTAAGGCGGAGTGGTATGTGTTCATTTCACTTACATAGCGACATTTATCACCCACTGAATCCATCAATATTGCATAGTTCAATGGTTTAGCATATAGTCTGAAGAACAGGAAACAAGAGCTTTCGAGATCAAATCTTTCGTGATAAGGGTTCTTCATTCCACGATTTTAATAGCTACAGCTGGACAGGCAGACATCCGAACAGATGACAAACTTTCAGGTTTATATAAATAGATTTGTTTGAAGTTAAATACAAATAGCAAAAGTAAATTGGTGTCTTTTACACAGATATCAAGAATATTCACTTAGGGCATAAGGATAAATGTTGAAGTTCAAAAAGTAATAATTTGGATGAAGGAGACAGATAATGGTATATCATTTCATGATTAATAAAATATCATATTAAATGAAAATTACAAACTTAAAGCCAGTCGATATTCCAAAAAATTGAAAGACGCACCAGAGATCACTTTAACAGAAGTTCAAAACTAGTACTTAAATTAAAACTCAATGACAAAAGTGTTCTAAAAGCGCTCATCACCAAATTATTATACATTAGTAGAAAGACACTTTTTACCATCGCCAGAACCATGTGCCCAGAACCATGTTCCCAGAACCATGTGCCCAGAACCATGTGCCCAGAACCATGTGTCCAGAACCATGTGCCCAGAACCATGTGCCCAGAACCATGTGCCCAGAACCATGTGCCCAGAACCATGTGCCCAGAACCATGTGACCAGAACCATGTGCCCAAAACCATGTGCCCAGAACCATGTGCCCAGAACCATGTGCCCAGAACCATGTGCCCAGAACCATGTGACCACAACCATGTGACCAGAACCATGTGGCCAAAACCATGTGACCAGAACCATGTGACCAAAACTATGTTACCAGAACCATGTGACCAGGAACAAATGTGGCAAAATTGTAGTTATTCAGGAATAAGAAAAAATGGGCTATCAACAGAAGAATCAAAAGGAACTGGAGATCATGTATTGTCAGGCTCTGCACAATGGGAAGAAGAAAAATCCAACCTAATATTGAAAATATACAAATTATAGGAAAATTATTATGAAGATGGTAAGATACTGATGAGAGAAAATATGGGCAGTATACAAAATTGCATAGAAAACAAATGAAAACCTAAAAATGGATGCAACGGCACATAAAAGATTTTTACAACGGCTCATCACTGCAAGACTAAATCAGGTACTTTTTGCACAATAAAAAACATTTGGAGGCAAACAGCAAGCCACTTATTAATAATTTGTAATAAACTATATGAAACAGTTTTCTGCAACTTATTTGAATGCTAGATGCTTGTTCAATCTATGTATTGGGAATGACTTGTACTGCGGCCCAGCCAACTGGAACCTGTGCATGAACTTCACCTTGGAACATGCGAAGGGTTTATGCAAGCTAAATAATAAGGCAAAATCGTATACAGACAGATCATGTCATGGAAGCCCACACACCAATATAGTTATGAGAGACGTGGAGAATATGCCATGTTTTGATTGTGAGCATAGCAGCAACTAGAACTGCCTGAGTAGAAGGTAAAAAGAATAAAAATATCACTAGTATCAAGATCTAGCAATAGAATTCTAAAGATCAAGGTCAAGGGTCTCAAGGTCAACTCCAGCTAATGCTATGCACGTTGTTAAGGGTGGTAAAAAAACTGTGGCAAAATTTCAAAAATACATGAGAATCTTGAGTACAGTAACGATAGAAGTAGACAGAATACCAATCTTTGCTCTACTAGGGTCGATGAGTTTCCTGAAAAATGTATTAAATGTCTTTAGAGAATCAACAAGAGACCTACTAACATTCATAATTGAGCAGAGTGAGATTCCAAGTGATCTGTACATGCGAAAGCAATGAATTAAAGGTTGAGGAGGAAGTCTGCTTAGTTTAATGCAAACAGAGGCTGTGCGTCGTTTCTAAGAACTATTGCTGTATAAGCAATAGTTGTGTGATCTTGGCTGGACATGTCTGAGTCCAGTGGCGAGGGACATGTCTGAGTCCAGTGGCGAGGGACATGTCTGAGTCCAGTGGCGAGGGACTTTTTACAACTTGAGACATGCCCAATTGCAGAAAGCATTTGAAGTGTTGTGTCATTTTTGTCATTACCAGTGGCCTTTTTTGCAAATTGAACCCATATTTGAATTGTTTGCAGGTTGTTTGTTTGAGAACACTAGGCCTTGGCTGTTCCTTGGACAAGAACTTTAATAAAAGATAAAATAAAATCACGATCAGAAGGAATTCGGTCCCATGGTCAATGTGCAAGAGCAGATGGGTGACAAAACCCTGGAAGGAGAATAATGGCATGTACATGTACATGTACATGTACATGTACATGTACATGTACATTGAAAGTGACTATGCTGTGGACAGTTTTCAGAAGATGTGAGGCATCTTACGTAGCTGTTGGGTGTCAAGGACTTACAAAAAATAATTGCCTGGGCAGATTCAACAGCCTGTATTACAGAGAAATGAGAGCAAAGCATGGTTTTGAAAAATGATATGGTTAGGATGTGTTTAGCTTCGAATATTACATGAGAACAGAACGGCGTCTGCAGCTAAGAAACAGATGTCATAATGGAATCGGCCAATCATGGTCCAACTTCCAAATAATGTTCCTTTATAGTCATTCAACTGTAGTTATACAGTTATTTAACAGTAGCTGTACAGCCATTCAACAGTGGCTGCACAGTCATTAAGCAGTAGTTGTGCAGTCATTCAACAGTGGCTGCACAGTCATTAGGCAGTAGTTGCAGTCGTTCATCAGTAGCTCTACAGTCATTCATCAATAGCTGCACATTCACTAAGCAGTAGTTCTACAGTCGTTCAATAGTAGCTGCAGAGTCATTTAGTCATTGCAGTCATGCAGTCTGTAGAGCTACTGCAGTCGTTCAACAGTAGCTCTACAGTCATTTAGCAGTAGCTGCAGTCGTTCAGAAGTAACTCTACAGTCATTCAGCAGTAGCTATCCAGCCATTCAACGTCAGCTATGCAGATGTACAAAAGCCATTATATTTTTCATATATTTTTTTATATATAATTCTTCATATTCGAATTTTGTAATTAAGATTCTTCCAAAGCAATCGTTGAGTGAAATGGGTCAACAAGCTATTATTACTTTAAAAACACTCTGCCGTCAGTCACCTCTACTCATATTTTTAGTAAAGCTGATCACATTGGCCAACACCAGATGATGACACTATTTGTAAACTTTCGAAAGTTATTTTATACCAAAACTACAGGTAGTTGTCTGCACAATGTTTTTAGCTCACAAAACGCAGGGCGAATTAGTTGACAGTTTGTCTGACCTAGTTCAAAACTACATGACCAACATGTAATTTAATGTTTATTTGCCAAAAAAATTCATCCAACTACTGAGCACATTTGTGGCTGAACTGTACTCCATATCCTGTAGAATATTCTCTCCTGACTATCATTTGTATTTCCTTTTTTAATAAAATAAATCATTTTTCAGTATAATTCCTTAACAGTTCTGACTTCTAAGCAGGCAATTCTTTAGCTCGATATTTCCATGCTTGTATATGCTTGTATTGCCAGCCTTTCGAGTTTTTATAAAATCATTGGCTATTTCCTGACTGCTTTTCTAAAGATGGCCTGACACATTCATGGAATTTCCTATTCATAAAAAGAACTTAGTCTGTGTTTGTAGCTTGTGTTTAAAAACAACCTTTAGCTGGAACTTAATTCAATTAATACTGGAGATGAGCCTATTGAATAAAACAACACTTTGTAACGCAGCCAGAAAGCTGATACGTAAAACCGCTAGAAATGTGCAATTTTGCACCCAAGCTGACCACATGTGGATAACCTAATACTTGATAAACCACTCCGCTCTGCATGTTTCTGAATGCTGTCATTCGGGTTTGTCTCCGAGGAAGACCAAACTGCAGACAAAACAAATCAACTAGTCGGGCGGTGTCAATAAATGAAAACATAGCAGCCCTGTTTGTGAATTTGTATTAGAAAGCTGGCTTTCAGCAAACATGCTGCTTTCAAATAAAACATAAGCTATTTGATTTAGGGTCTATGCAGTACACAATATATATTGTATCTCTTTGGCATCGGTTCTTTATGTGCGATGCTTAGCTTTCTAAAAGTTGACTTTGAAATTGCTAAAATCATTACGTAGCAAATAGATATTCTGACCTGAAAGTATGGCAAGCATGAAGGGTCTATAAGTTATAAAGAAATAGTGATAACAGTGATGATAATGTTAATGATAATAGTGATAACAGTATGAACTAGTTTTGTTTCTGAGAGTCGGCGCTAACAAGCGGGGTTAACATAAAGCCATTCTCTCATAACCCTTTTCTAATTTCTATCATACTAAGAAAAACCATAGAGTCATCATTTCCTAATACCTTATAGTATATTTTTATTCCCAACTCAGCCTTAGATATATACTCACTTACTACGTTCTTCTTTGGACATATGTGTGCGTTCTGGATAACTATAGAGTTATAATTCCCTTCTATAGTTCCCCTTCTCCATAACTTTTGTATTGAGCATGGCTATAAAGTTTTCATCATCCAAGGTGAGTTTTTTACATACTGGAATGCTGGGTAACTCGATGAGTCTTCTTTGGCTGCAGAAAAGCTCTGTGATGTCTATTAATAACTTTAATCATAGAGTCAAAAATGCAAGATGAAAGTCTAGGTTTTAACCAGAGTAAGAATGAGACGCTGATAAAAGTAATGAAATAAACATTTCCAATGCTGATGATCAGCTTTGACAAACAACAGATCTTGCATGATCGGGACAGTTCGTGGCAGTTTATGTGAATATTAATATAGAAATAGTTTATTCATGACGTGGATGTCTCTTCATTGAGGTTTGGTTTCAGTTTAATGATGCGTCTGGAGCCAATGTGTGGCTGTAAAGCAATGAAGGTCACACTTCACAGCTTACAGCCACACAGCCGGGTATGGTTTCTTACCACCCACCTATCTGTAATTAAGATGGCATGTTTCATGAATGAATAAAACGGTTTAATTAGTTGTACCAGCATAAAATATTTCACCATCTAACAGATAGACTTCAATGAGCTACAGGCATTAATCAAATTATTGCTACAAGATGAGAGATTTCTGCCATGAACCATCGGTGAATGAAACTTGATTGAATATTCTTCTAACACTTTTTATCAATCTGTCGCTTAGTTTGGTGAGCAGTTAGTGAATCCGTAACATTCACTAGTTACGAATTTCGCAATATAGACTTGTCTTTCCTTTTGTTCTAAACTTCCCTGTAAAGACGGTGGACATCTCACTATGTTCAGACCAATATTGTAATAATAGCTTAGTTCAAGTTTTTATCTAAGAGGTTGCGAGTTTGAAAATCTCAGAATCTTTTCAAATAAATTATATATTAACAGTAATTAACAGTACAGCAGTTGTTAACATCTGCTGTACTGTTAACAGTTGTTAACAACTGCTGTACTGTTAACAGTTGTTAACAACTGGTTCAACCACTTCGTTTCATAAAGGCTGCGCATGTTTGTAGGATAATTTGCTGGAATGAGATTAATTTGACAGAGAAGTATGCAATACAAACCTTTACTGGGACATTTGTTACGCACCAAGATCTACCTACTGCTGCCTATTATAATCTGTTTACGCATATGGAGCCGTTTTTTATGCCTCTATTTTGCTTTATCAAATTTATGACACCAATGTTTGAAGCCATCACAAATAGCACTGTTACTTAGAATATCAAAGTAATCTTGCGTTAGATACATAATAACTGAGAAAACACAGATGCAAACAGCAATCACAGCGCTGACGTTAACTGCTCGGTATTTCACCTACAATGACAGATAAGGGAGGTTACTGCTCTCGGGATCAGCTCGCACGCTGCTTGTTTATCGCTCTTTATCTTTAACAGGTTTGAGTGGCTCTGTTATTGCCCGTAACATTATATCACTTGAATGACGACCGTCTAGCGATACAGCAGCACATCAACTCACTGTGTAGTGGTCGTCTGTTATCATGGTAAATGAATGCTTGTGCATCTGTCACTTATTTCTGTACCGCTTTTGACTTGTTTAACTATATTTATATTTATTTATTATATTTAATTATTTTGTTTTATTTTAGTCAGAAAAGAAGGTACCTGAAGGTGATTCCGGAGAACTGTCAACAGACAGCACCGAAGAAGGGCAAGACCGGGCAGCCTGGGGAGGTCAAATAGAATTTATTCTCACATGTGTCGGGTGAGCCTCTGTCTATTCTATCAGAATATCTAGTAGATAACCGAGTTTGACTCATTGAATACTAATACTAATGCTTGCGGCAAATGAAAATACATATTATATAGTAATCTCAAAATTAATTCCCATTAACAGACACTGAATTGTTGTTCGACTATTTCTCTCATTATTAAAGTTATAAATATATATAAGATTCTGAAAACTTGTGTTTTGCAAAATACATTTTGACACACATAATGTATTTTAGATTAATTAAATATATTCAAACGCCATACGTCTTATGCTAAGCCCATTCACAGTTTTGCCAATTTTGACTTATATATTAAATCCAAAGTTTTATCAGGTTCTGTCATAACCATCTTGAAATGTTTTTCTCAGGCCAAATATGATTTCCGAATGCTAAAAAATGAATAGAGTGCAGTAATTATAGTATAATATATTATAGTAAAATTAGTAATTATAAGATTACTTTCATCTGCCTAATTTTTGTAGTTTTTGCTGTTAAGTCAAGATGCATGTGGTATCAGAGTAAATAATGGCGCGATAATGGAGCCAACAGTCAAGTAGATAAGAAGAAGGTGTTTGCCTATAGCATAAACTCTTATCTGAGTGTATGGTAGAGCAGAGGGGGACAGTCTAACCCTCCTACATTACAATGGTTCATACAGCTATCACGACTGTTCTCTTCTCCTTCTTATCATGAGTCAAATAACTCCGCGCTGGTTTACGAAGCTCCGAATCTATTTTTATCATAAGATATGAAACCAAATTTTGGCTTACGTACGTACGTACTTAGTTGTGACAAACAAATGCAAGTGCCTTGTAAACTCAGTCAAGTTTGCTGGATGAGTTACTCTCACATATTTACATATACACTGATGTAGATATACATATTTATATATATATATATCCATTATTAATAGATATTGTACATATGCCGTATATATACATTTATATATATACGTAATTTTATGTGTGCTCTCATGCCTTTTACTAGTAAGCTTACTCAGATTGGCCATTGGCAATGTGCCAGACTAATGGCAAGTGGTAGGCAACTACATTACCTATCATTGTTTATAAGCTGAATTTTAATACCTGTGCAACATCGTATATTTCGCTATTTTATATATACAAATATGTATACTAGCTTTGCCTCCCGGCATTGCCCAGGTATTAAAAATCAACTTATAAACAATGAGAAGTGATGAGATGCTTACTACTTGCTATTAGCCTAGCACATTGCTAATGGAAAATGGTATTAAAAATCAACATATAAACAATGAGGAGTAATGAGAGTTGCCTGCCACCTGCTGGCTTGCCACTTGCTGGCTTGCTGGCCTGCCACTTGCTGGCATCACCTGCCACTTGCTCCAGCAAGTGGCAGGCCATTGCCAAGTGGCCTGGCACATTGCCAATGGAAAATTTTTTAATAGGAATTCTTTATCTAGCAGTCAGCAGTCTGTAGCAATGGTATGAGAGCTCAACGTATTTAACTTATTACTCACCTTTGTAGTAGGAATCCTCATCGGCTTACCGAAAAAGACATCAACTCCTACTATATATATGTTATAGACTACTATAGACAACTCTTTGATATACACTGTCTATAAAATATATTTATATGTTTTAGACAGTGTATGATATACTTGTATGACTACATGACTACTCTATAGACTACATGACTACACTATAGTTATATATTTATACCATATTATAATTATAGGGTTTCCCAGGATGTGACAATATATTTATACCTTTGTACAACTATGTATTCATGTCACTACGTCATTATACTTTTATACCATTATATTGTTATATATTTAGTCCAAGGTATACTTATAGATTTATGCGGATATACAATTATATATTTATATCATTGTATAATGATTGCCTATATACCTTGTGCTTATAATTGCAGATATGCTGTCGGGTTAGGCAATGTTTGGAGGTTTCCCTACCTCTGCTACAAGAATGGTGGAGGTGAGTTTTAAATATTCTAAAAGGTTCTAGAATCAGTCTTTTGTAGATAGCAATTTATAGAATACAAGTGTTATGCAATACTCTCTTAGTGTGGCGGTCAGCAAAGTGATGTTGTGATTTTAGTGGTTTATTCTTGATAACGTTGATAACCGTAAAACTACAATTCAAACAATTTGATGCAGCAGCATTTCCAATGACATTTAATTATATCCAAAATTATTTGCCAACAGCAACCCATACAAAACACTAGTTTCAAATTTTAAACAATAGTACAAAAATGTTGTTGCACATACCGGTTTTCAGGCCTTCGCTGAATGCGCAGGTAGAATGTTTAAGTAGTATGTTGTCTAATCTTATATCAAAAGGTTGATCTGTTAGCCACTATTTCCGACCACTATTTCAGACCGTGCTCTATAATATACCCGTAGCCCCGTCTACTAATGACTGACCTCTATCCAATTTGTTGTAACTTATATACTATTTCAAAATAATAAGTAAAAGGATTAGCTGTTTGCTTGTTGAAAAATACGCTGCCTGATCATAGCTTTCTAATTATAAATGAAAAGCAAAGGGATTACTTTAAAAAATTTAATCTCTTTAAAAAGAGTTTAAAGGGATTAAAACTTTAAACTCCCGCTGCTGAACTTAAGATTTGCTAACAATGAAACTTAAAAAAGTGACAGAGTGTAGAAGCAAACGTATTATTTTATAGTTATATAATATGATATTTTATTACCTATATTCAATTTTTTACGTATCCATATGTTACAAAGAAGTTTGTCAGAAATCTCAAAGGTTCACGCAAAGGTATTTGAAGAGGTGTCAACCAATAAGATGACTGAGTCAGCCTAAACACAGCTCTGACACTTCGGTGGTGCATCAATATTCTTCAGTATCTTCTTTAGAAAAATTTTAATAAAATTTTTAGCAGCACTTTTGTTGATTCACCTTTATCCGACTGTAGCTAGTGTTAGTTACTGTTACATTCTCTGGAGTTTGAAAGTCTAGACATAAGATATTGAGAATTGAACTGAAAGGTTTTATATGCTATCATGATTGATGATGAGCTTACGCAGAACTTTTGGAGAATTTATCAGAAAGTGTCAGTATTTTTATTCTCTGCGCTTGTTTCTGATGTGTGAGCTGCTCTGACTTTTAAAATGTTTTAAGGTACAAGTCAACTAAAATTGATCTGCGGTTAAAATACTCGGAAGAAAAATATGTGTAAAATGACTTCACTAGTTGTTATTGCTAGTGCGTACAAGTTGCAACGTTACAGATCTATTCTGTTGATCTCTTTACAGCTATAAACGTCATAATCCACATTCGCTTCATCTGAGCATTTTAGCCGCGATCAAGTTTTATCAATTTCAATCTTGTAGCATTTTAAAAACAATCGCATGTGATACAAATTTCTGATAGTTTCCAATACTTTCTGATAAAATCTACTACAATTTTCTGTGAGTCCATCTTTAATTCAAGACATCCAGCGCATTTATTAATCTCATAAAACTAATATGACTAATTTATTCTGTGTGACTCGCATCCCCAGACCTTTGACCTTTGACCTTTGACATATTTTACTCAGTATGTACATGGTAAATGAGCTCGATTGCGCAATTTTATTTTTCCTCCATTTAATTCAAATAAGAATATTACTAGCTGCTTTTACGCATGAACACCTCTAATAGCAAGTGTCTAAAGGCAAAAATGTTTTTAGATCAGATATGATTTCAGTTGAAATCCTATCAGCACTTTCTATAAATACATGTGCAGCATGGTGACCATAACGTACTCCACGTCCTACTATAACTCTTTGGGCGATTAGCGATCGCTTGTAGTGTAACCCTATTCAACGATGTACTGTATATATTTAATGTACTGTATATATTTGATGTACTGTATATATTTGATGTACTGTATATATTTGATGTACTGTATATATTTGATGTACTGTATATATTTGAGAGGTTTACTTAGAAGTTCCGAAAGTGCCTTTAATCAGTTGACAAGCTTTGGCAGAAGACATAGCCATGTTGTATACATATAGCTGTTACAATTTACAGGGGCGTTCCTCATACCCTACGTATGCATGCTCGCATTAGTTGGTCTGCCACTCTTCTACATGGAGTTGAGTCTGGGCCAGTTCGCTAGTCTCGGACCTGTGGCTGTCTGGAAGTTCTCTCCTATATGGAAAGGTACGCCTACAGAGGCATTGCTTGCAGAGCAATTGAGATTAGATTTTTTATCTCCGCCGAGTATACTTGAAGTTCCCTTATCAGAATTATCACCATTACTCTGGCTCTAATAAGCAATAAAATAGATAAAAGCTTGAATTTCAACTTTACCTACAGCTTAAATAGTTGGGGGAAGTGTCAACAATAGTATCTCATTGCCTTCTGATTGGGTCACACACCATTAACCCGTCTGAACTGTCAACCGTGTGTCAGGGAAGACACCATTAACCTGCCTGAACTGTCAACCATGTGTCAGGGCAGACACCATTAACCTGCCTGAACTGTCAACCATGTGTCAGGGGAGACAACATCGACCTGCTCAAACGGTCAGCTATGCGTCAGAGAAATTGTGGTTTCATAAGATTTATTGCACAAAAGGGGTTGGTATCAAGTGGCTCTCACTACGTAAATAAACAGGTCATGTGATTCCAGACAGTTCGAAGGAGTCAAAAACTAGCATCACTTCTCCATCAAGATTTGCTTTGTTCCACTGTTTTTATTGTAATACCTGTTTGCTGCTGACCTACATTTTAGGGCGGGAAAACTGGTGACCTACATTTTAGGGTCAACAAGTTGGTGCCTTACATGCTATGGAAAAATAGCTGGTGACCTACAAGCATGCTAGGACTTACTAACAGTGACCTACATTTTTATGCTAAGCTTATGACCAACAATCTACATATAGGATGTATTTGCTCATAATTTTGCCTGAATATGAGTTGTATACCTACTCAAACATAACGACTTTTGTAGGCCTGGGATTTGCATCTGTCATGGTATCTCTGCTGATCAGCATATACTACAACGTCATCATCGCAATCTGCTTATTCTTCTTTTTTAAATCTATGACTAGCAAACTTCCGTGGACCGACTGTAACAATGCATGGAACAATATCACCACCTGCAGGACTCTTCAAGATCTACAAGATGCAAAGAGTAGGTCTTTCAACTTAAATGTTGGCATCTTTCTGCGAGTAACAAGATCTGGCTCTACGCGGTGTTGACCAAAATGTTTGAACAATAAAACATTCAGCAAATAAACACTGGTGTGGCTACTAAAGGAAAAAAAACTTTTGCGATCAAAAATTTCTGACACCAAGAGACGAGTTTAGTTTTGACTTTTTTAGCGAGGTACTTTTAGGGTGGTTAAACAGCTAGTTTGCCATTTTCAGGTTCAAGGTCAGCGGTCGAAACTTCATCATCCGCAGATGGTTAGCCATTCTGCGCAAGTTGATGATGTTGCTTGTCTTTCGTTTATCTTTGTTGTTTGATTTGATCTAAACTATCTTTCATTCTTTTGACATAAGGATGTTCTAGATATAGGGCAGGCAAGACCTTCATGTTTGGTGTGTTCAGTGGATTTGTTTGTGGGTTGTAGCTATGAAGTGGATGTTTCTTAGAATAGTATGTTAGAGCGCTTTAGACAGCATAGATTCAGAAATACCAGAAGCTCTCTGAGCCCATATGTTATGATTGTATTATTTAAATTGCTTTATGTTTGGCATAACTGTATATGTTTGTTATTTATGATTATTCTTTTTAAGATCTATCCCTGATAAACCCCAATGAGACAATCTACGAAGGCACCATAACAACTCCCTCTGAGGATTTCTTTTAGTAAGCCTATTTTACTGACCCTATTAGATATTTATCTTATTAGAGGTGTTAGCAGAATCCAGAAAGGTTTTAAGTTTTATGTTATACAGTAATATTAACTCTTCAATTTCTAAAATTTGTTACATATAAATTTAATGTAGTACTTGGCAAGTAGAGACTTTGGTGACAGTGGTCAATCGTTAGATAGCTAACATACGTGTACCAAAGCTTCTGGCATTCTGAAGTTATCTCATCTTTACATAATCCTTTGTAAGCATTCACAACCTAAATCTAGTGAACTGGTGCTTTAGCAAAGTGCAAATCTAATACATTAAATACATAATATACAAAAATGTATTGCTTTAAATTTAGTATATTGAAAACAAAAATGATAAGTATCATTATTTATTAATATATATTGTAAGAAGTACTATTTATCAGTTAAATTTCAACATTAAATAAAGTATTTGTATCATTTTATTTTCAAACTATTAAATGATGAAGTACGCTTCAAACAGCCAAATATGTAATAATCAATATAATTTTAACTGATTTTAAATCAAAGACGAATCTTAATGCCTGTTGAAGAGAATATCATGAAAACCAGAGGAGATACTTATAAGTCTTGGTTTATGTTCAGTAATGAGGTACTGAAGCTAACCTCTGGAATGGATGTGCCGGGTGGCATGCGCTGGGAGCTTGTCGGGTGTCTCGCACTAGCCTGGGTCATCGTCGCGGTAGTTCTTATCAAGGGCATTTCCTCACTTGGCAAGGTAAGTAGTAGTTCTTATCAAGGGCATTTCCTCACTTGGCAAGGTAAGTAAGTCACTTGGCAAGGTAAGTAAGTCACTTGGCAAGGTAAGTTACACTTACACATATTTTTAGTAGATTTTATCAAAAAGTATATTTTTATCATTTGCGACTGTTTTCGGTGTTTGAGTAAATCTGACTATTAACATCGTATTAAACGTATTAACATCGACAAAACTTGATCGTAGTTCAAACTCTCAGATTCAAGAAAGTGCCTATAGTAATGCAGGGACCAACGGAATAGAAATGTGTAACGCTTCCACTTCAACACTTGATTGCAATCGCCAATATCAATAATCAGAGAGACAGGCAGCTGATCAGTAGTGATGGCATTTCAGCATGTATTTTCTTCTGAGCATTTTAACCGTGATCCATTTGCGTCATTTTTAATCTAGAAAGGTTTTGGCAGTCAGATCACCTCTATATGCTGTATATATAAATATAGTTATATCTATATATAGAATGATATATATAATTATTTACATATAAATATATATATATGTATATATATCGTTTCCTCACCCTGGTTTACCCATATGAGTGGCAATTTCTGCTTATAATTATAAATATATTTATATATTATATATATATAACTATATATATAATTATATAAAGCGAGCATTTATATATAAATATTTATATATTCATATATATATAAATATACATACACATCTATATTTATATTTTTTATATATACAATATATATACATGTATCTACATCGATCAATATATCGATCGATCTATATCGGTATATATAATGATATACACAGCGATATATACGTGTATATCGTTATATATATTATTATATATATACTTCAGAATTCTCTAGGAGAAGACGAAGTTTTCTTTTGACCCTGTGAGGCTGATGCTGTGTTGGATAAAGTTAGTTTATATTAGTGCTGGGCATGAGTACCTCTTAGCCAATGGATTTTTTGGGTATCGTGTTTGTTGATACGGGTTTCATGTCTAAAATATCCAAACATCGGATATATCTTAAAATTTACAATGCAATTATAATTATATTCAATTTATTTTTTTTAATTATTTTCTATTGACCCATATTCCTGCTCCCAGCGTAAACAAGTGGGTTGTTAAACAGGGTTCATAGCGCAGGAAGCAATAGACCAACTTTTTGTCAATTCTACTCGACGTCTCGGATGGACCAAAATCTGAACTCGCAAGTCAAAACCCAAACTCGCAAGATCGAAATACTGTACTCAGAATTTCTATTACCCTAGATTCGAGAGAAGATAAACCCGCGAGTTCAACGAGTTTTATTATCCGTGCCCAGCACTAGTTTATACGTATTTAGTAAAGATATGAATTGTGCCTTTCACCTGCTGTTTTAGGTTGTGTATTTTACCGCTCTCTTTCCATATGTACTCTTAACCATACTGTTGGTGCGTGGCGCTTTGTTACCAGGCAGCCTCGGCGGCATTATCTACTACCTCAGACCTCAATGGCACTTGCTCGCTGATGCCAAGGTAGGAAATCATTACTCATAGTCACAAGCGCTACACCGCTTGAAATCGTTGAGCTAAAAGTTCCCACCAATCTTTAAGCACAAACTCAAATTTTCATATCAGTGTAAGCCCACTTATATCTTCTTCTCATACCTGATGTATTTATTAATCACTCACCTCTCTAGGAAAATATGTCGGTAGTCTTATCAGTTGTACCCTCATGTACTTGATTACTACTTCTGTTGAATAGTCAGAGCTTTTGTTGATTCTCTGTTTTACTTGAACTTTGAACTTCAAATGTATTTATCTTTGCTATTACTCAGTAAAAATAAGTGGTATGCTAACACTGGACCACAAGTCGACACACTTTATCCATGCTGTAACGTGGTAATGTTTTAGCCATTGAAACAACTCTATCAACAAGATCTCGCAATAGATCTATAATGCTATTAGGCTTTGCAAAGTGTCACAATTTGGTGACATGCTTGCTATTAATTGTGGACCATTTTAAACAAAGTTGTCTTCTGTAATTACACCGTACAACAATAAAAAAGAAATCTGACATATTTCTTACATCGTTTGAACTTACTGTGTTGAGTGTGAAACCGCGGAGATATTACTTACCTCTCTTGTACTTGCCATGCTAAGTGTTAGAGCAGAGGAACATATCTACTTCTCCTGTACTTACCATGTTTGATGTTAAACCAATGGCACCATTTAATAGTTACCTTTGTTGCACTTGCCATATTGTTTGTTAAAACACTGGGCATATTGGGAGTTTCTTATTTGTTTAGGTTTGGTCTGACGCTGCGGTTCAGATCTTCTACTCCCTGGGGGTAGCCTCCGGAGGCCTCATTGCTATGGCAAGCTATAACAAGTTTAACAATAACGTGCTCCGGTGTGTATTTGTTTACTATAAATATTACTACTGAATGGTGTTGCATGGGTAATAAAATAATTATGCAATCAATTTGAGTAACTTAAGCTAGTAACTTATGCTAGCTAAATATTTACTATAATAAGAGCTGTGTCCATCCTTCTGAAGCTAGCTAATGCTTATAAGTGTAATTATACCTGTGTAATTATAATTATAGGTGTAATTATTACCTGTCATGATCTTTCACGCAAGCATGATTTTCAAGCATGATAGTAGTAACCAATAGTACGTTTGTATGCGCCTTAAGAGGTGTAATATTTTAACCAGTTATTTTAACCAATGTAATAAGTATGTGCATTTTACTAATCATTCATTAGTATGGCCAGTTGGAAGCAAAGTTTAATGGCTAGTAGGCCTGTGTGCAAAACTTGAAGTTGCAAGCACAAATCCAGTTTGAAGCAGATTTTTTGTTCCTAAAACTTAATCGCTATAACAGGACATACTAACGAAAAATGACAAACACTGACAATTATATACACATGTATATATCGATATAATATACTGACATACAAGGTTTGTTACTCTAGTTTACTATAGATACTATATACTGTCATACAAGGTATACTACTCTAGTTTACTATAGATACTATATACTGTCATACAAGGTATACCACTCTAGTTTACTATAGATACTATATACTGCCATACAAGGTATACTACTCTAGTTTACTATAGATACTATATACTGCCATACAAGGTATACTACTCTAGTTTACTATAGATACTATATACTGCCATACAAGGTATACTACTCTAGTTTACTACAGATACTATATACTGCCATACAAGGTATACCACTCTAGTTTACTATAGATACTATATACTGTCATACAAGGTATACTACTCTAGTTTACTATAGATACTATATACTGTCATACAACGTATACTACTCTAGTTTACTATAGATACTATATACTGTCATACAAGGTATACTACTCTAGTTTACTATAGATACTATATACTGTCATACAAGGTATACCACTCTAGTTTACTATAGATACTATATACTGCCATACAAGGTATACTACTCTAGTTTACTATAGATACTATATACTGCCATACAAGGTATACTACTCTAGTTTACTACAGATACTATATACTGTCATACAACGTATACTACTCTAGTCTGCTATAGATACTATATACTGCCATACAAGGTATACTACTCTAGTTTACTATAGATACTATATACTGTCATACAAGGTATACTACTCTAGTTTACTATAGATACTATATACTGTCATACAAGGTATACTACTCGAGTTTACTATAGATACTATATACTGCCATACAAGGTATACTACTCTAGTTTACTACAGATACTATATACTGTCATACAAGGTATACTACTCTAGTCTGCTATAGATACTATATACTGTCATATAAGGTATACTACTCTAGTTTACTATAGATACTATATACTGCCATACAAGGTATACTACTCTAGTTTACTACAGATACTATATACTGTCATACAAGGTATACTACTCTAGTTTACTATAGATACTATATACTGTCATACAAGGTATACTACTCTAGTCTGCTATAGATACTATATACTGTCATATAAGGTATACTACTCTAGTTTACTATAGATACTATATACTGCCATACAAGGTATACTACTCTAGTTTACTACAGATACTATATACTGACATACAAGGTATACTACTCTAGTTTACTATAGATACTATATACTGTCATACAAGGTATACTACTCTAGTCTGCTATAGATACTATATACTGCCATACAAGGTATACTACTCTAGTTTACTATAGATACTATATACTGCCATACAAGGTATACTACTCTAGTTTACTATAGATACTATATACTGCCATACAAGGTATACCACTCTAGTTTACTATAGATACTATATACTGCCATACAAGGTATACTACTCTAGTTTACTATAGATACTATATACTGCCATACAAGGTATACTACTCTAGTTTACTATAGATACTATATACTGCCATACAAGGTATACTACTCTAGTTTACTATAGATACTATATACTGCCATACAAGGTATACTACTCTAGTTTACTATAGATACTATATACTGCCATACAAGGTATACTACTCTAGTTTACTATAGATACTATATACTGTCATATAAGGTATACTACTCTAGTTTACTATAGATACTATATACTGCCATACAAGGTATACTACTCTAGTTTACTACAGATACTATATACTGACATACAAGGTATACTACTCTAGTTTACTATAGATACTATATACTGTCATACAAGGTATACTACTCTAGTCTGCTATAGATACTATATACTGCCATACAAGGTATACTACTCTAGTTTACTATAGATACTATATACTGTCATACAAGGTATACTACTCTAGTTTACTATAGATACTATATACTGTCATACAAGGTATACTACTCGAGTTTACTATAGATACTATATACTGCCATACAAGGTATACTACTCTAGTTTACTACAGATACTATATACTGTCATACAAGGTATACTACTCTAGTCTGCTATAGATACTATATACTGTCATATAAGGTATACTACTCTAGTTTACTATAGATACTATATACTGCCATACAAGGTATACTACTCTAGTTTACTACAGATACTATATACTGTCATACAAGGTATACTACTCTAGTCTGCTATAGATACTATATACTGTCATATAAGGTATACTACTCTAGTTTACTACAGATACTATATACTGTCATACAAGGTATACTACTCTAGTTTACTATAGATACCTTATACTGCCATACAAGGTATACTACTCTAGTTTACTACAGATACTATATACTGTCATACAAGGTATACTACTCTAGTCTGCTATAGATACTATATACTGTCATATAAGGTATACTACTCTAGTTTACTACAGATACTATATACTGTCATACAAGGTATACTACTCTAGTTTACTATAGATACCTTATACTGCCATACAAGGTATACTACTCTAGTTTACTATAGATACTATATACTGTCATACAAGGTATACTACTCTAGTTTACTACAGATACTATATACTGCCATACAAGGTATACTACTCTAGTTTACTATAGATACTATATACTGTCATACAAGGTGTACTACTCTAGTTTACTATAGATACTATACACTGTCATACAGGGTATACTACTCTAGTTTACTACAGATACTATATACTGTCATACAAGGTATACTACTCTAGTTTACTATAGATACTATACACTGTCATACAAGGTATACTACTCTAGTTTACTACAGATACTATATACTGTCATACAAGGTATACGACTCTAGTTTACTATAGATACTATATACTGCCATACAAGGTATACTACTCTAGTTTACTATAGATACTATATACTGTCATACAAGGTATACTACTCTAGTTTACTACAGATACTATATACTGTCATACAACGTATACTACTCTAGTTTACTATAGATACTATATACTGTCATACAAGGTATACTACTCTAGTTTACTACAGATACTATATACTGTCATACAAGGTATACCACTCTAGTTTACTATAGATACTATATACTGTCATATAAGGTATACTACTCTAGTTTACTATAGATACTATATACTGCCATACAAGGTATACTACTCTAGTCTGCTATAGATACTATATACTGTCATACAACGTATACTACTCTAGTTTACTATAGATACTATATACTGTCATACAAGGTATACTACTCTAGTTTACTACTGATACTATATACTGTCATATAAGGTATACTACTCTAGTTTACTATAGATACTATATACTGCCATACAAGGTATACTACTCTAGTTTACTACAGATACTATATACTGCCATACAAGGTATACTACTCTAGTTTACTATAGATACTATATACTGTCATACAACGTATACTACTCTAGTTTACTATAGATACTATATACTGTCATACAAGGTATACTACTCTAGTTTACTACAGATACTATATACTGTCATACAAGGTATACTACTCTAGTTTACTACAGATACTATATACTGCCATACAAGGTATACTACTCTAGTTTACTATAGATACTATATACTGTCATACAACGTATACTACTCTAGTTTACTACAGATACTATATACTGCCATACAAGGTATACTACTCTAGTTTACTATAGATACTATATACTGTCATACAAGGTATACTACTCTAGTTTACTATAGATACTATATACTGTCATACAACGTATACTACTCTAGTTTACTATAGATACTATATACTGCCATACAAGGTATACTACTCTAGTTTACTACAGATACTATATACTGTCATACAACGTATACTACTCTAGTTTACTATAGATACTATATACTGTCATACAAGGTATACTACTCTAGTTTACTACAGATACTATATACTGTCATATAAGGTATACTACTCTAGTTTACTATAGATACTATATACTGCCATACAAGGTATACTACTCTAGTTTACTACAGATACTATATACTGCCATACAAGGTATACTACTCTAGTTTACTATAGATACTATATACTGTCATACAAGGTATACTACTCTAGTTTACTATAGATACTATATACTGTCATACAAGGTATACTACTCTAGTTTACTATAGATACTATATACTGCCATACAAGGTATACTACTCTAGTTTACTACAGATACTATATACTGTCATACAAGGTATACTACTCTAGTTTACTATAGATACTATATACTGTCATACAAGGTATACTACTCTAGTTTACTATAGATACTATATACTGCCATACAAGGTATACTACTCTAGTTTACTATAGATACTATATACTGTCATACAAGGTATACTACTCTAGTTTACTATAGATACTATATACTGCCATACAAGGTATACTACTCTAGTTTACTACAGATACTATATACTGTCATACAAGGTATACTACTCTAGTTTACTATAGATACTATATACTGTCATACAAGGTATACTACTCTAGTTTACTATAGATACTATATACTGCCATACAAGGTATACTACTCTAGTTTACTATAGATACTATATACTGCCATACAAGGTATACCACTCTAGTTTACTATAGATACTATATACTGTCATACAAGGTATACTACTCTAGTTTACTACAGATACTATATACTGTCATACAAGGTATACTACTCTAGTTTACTACAGATACTACATACTGTCATACAAGGGGTACTACTCTAGTTTACTATAGATACTACATACTGACATACAAGGTATACTATAGTTTACTATAGATACTATATACTGTCATACAAGGTATACTACTCTAGTTTACTACAGATACTATATACTGTCATACAAGGTATACCACTCTAGTTTACTATAGATACTATATACTGCCATACAAGGGGTACTACTAGCCATAGCATCGATCTGCTAGTAGAAATAATAGCTCTAATCGTAAGAGCTAGTCACAAGTTAGCCCTCTGGTACATTCATGTCTAATGAACTTTAAGTTTATTTTGCTCGTATGGGGAGTTTTGGCCTATATTCAAAACTGATATCAAAGTGCTGATCAAAATAATTGAAAGTCGCGACCTATTTCTTGAAATTCAAATTCTCCTAAGTCGATCAGTGCAAGCTACAGGGTTGGTCTGTTCTAATATCATTTAAGTACATGTATACCTCTTCAACTATATTTAATTCAAAATGTTTTTCTTCTCCTCTACCTGGTTTCACCGTATTTCCTTTACTTATGTACATATTTTTCCTTTTCATGAGTTTAATAACAAGAAATGTCAGCTTATATTTCTCTCTAGCTTTTTCTATCTTCTTTTCTCTTTTTATTGTGCTATGAAACACCAATACATAAGGCACTACTAACCTTATCAACGCCAGCCAAGTACATGTATGTGAGTCATTGATCATGACACTAGCGGTTAGTCCCATGACCTATGTCAAAGTCATTTGTTTTTTCAACATACCCAATAAAGGAAGGTAGTTCTTTGTCAAAATAATATGAAGTTTTTTCTGTAGTTCTATATCCATTACATGTGAGAAGAACATATTATGGAAGTTGTATAGATTTCAACAATTAGCAACATTTGTCGTTTTGCAGGGATTCACTTATAGTTCCAGTGATCAACTGCGCGACGAGTATTTACGCTGGTTTTGTCATATTCTCTATACTCGGCTATATGGCGGAGATAAAGGATGTTGGAGTAGACAAGGTCGCTACTCAAGGTGCGTCTATTTAGTCCCGTGTGATAATAGCTTATGTATCCTGCGCTCCCAGCCAAATCATACATACATCTACCTTCTCTTACTATGGTGCTGCTGTTTGACAGCTTTCACAGTGGTTGAATAATTTTATGTTTCATGAATTAACAAGATTTTACAATGTGAAAGTTTAAAAAATAGACTAGCTAAATACTAACAAAAAGTTCTCGATAAGCCCTTATTTTATAAATTAATAAACCCTATCAAATCATTTTTTACTTTTACAGTTGTAAACTCATGTACACTGCCGGCCAAATAACCTGCAAAACCTACATTTGCTTTTAACTTCTTCACAATTAAATTGATGGATACTAATATATACATCAATAGCTTAGCCTCAGTTCCTAGCAATTGCTAGGTAATCATATTACTATGTTTAATAATTGTGCCTATATGTCTTGAAGTAGCTAGAGATCACTCTAGCCGCGGTTTTCTGTAGTCATAGCTCACTATAATCTTGGTTTGCTAAAATGAGGCTTGCTAATATGTATGATTCTGCCCAATGAAATGATCTTGAAAATTGGTAAAAAACAACGGGTAACTTTGTATTGCCAATAGGCATGCAATCGCCCTCCGTTTGTAATAACTGCACATTTGAAATAGCTGTGCATTTGCAGTGGCCTTGTCTGTACAATAATTATGCATTATGTAATGATTTTGGGAGTTCGTCTCAAACAATACATAACCTCGTGTCTGCATCGCCCAAGAATTTGCAGTAGACCTATGTTTGGATTGCTATGCATTTGCAATAGCCATGTGTTTGCAAAAGCTGTGCAGTGGCAGTAGCCATTTTACATATCACTTGACAAAGTCGTGTTGTAAGAGTCTTACAGGCTATGCTCTTCAATTTATAGGCCCTGGACTCACATTTGTGGTGTACCCTGAGGCTCTGTCTACCATGCCCCTTCCCCCACTATGGTCATGTTTATTCTTCTTCATGATGGTAATATTAGGCTTCAGCTCAGAGGTGAGATATTTCATCCCGTACTGGTTCATTCATCATTACCCAGGGAACCATGCGTTTGTAACTCTCATATAACTTCCTTTATACCATTCATCATTACCCAGGGAACCATGCGTTTGTAACTCTCATATAACTTCCTTTATACCATTCATCATTACCCAGGGAACCATGCGTTGGTAACTCTCATATAACTTCCTTTATACCATTCATCATTACCCAGGGAACCATGCGTTTGTAACTCTCATGTAACTTCCTTTATACCATTCATCATTACCCAGGGAACCATGCGTTTGTAACTCTCATATAACTTCCTTTATACCATTCATCATTACCCAGGGAACCATGCGTTTGTAACTCTCATATAACTTCCTTTATACCATTCATCATTACCCAGGGAACCATGCGTTTGTAACTCTCATGTAACTTCCTTTATACCATTCATCATTACCCAGGGAACCATGCGTTTGTAACTCTCATATAACTTCCTTTATACCATTCATCATTACCCAGGGAACCATGCGTTTGTAACTCTCATATAACTTCCTTTATACCATTCATCATTACCCAGGGAACCATGCGTTTGTAACTCTCATATAACTTCCTTTATACCATTCGTCATTACCCAGGGAACCATGCGTTTGTAACTCTCATATAACTTCCTTTATACCATTCATCATTACCCAGGGAACCATGCGTTTGTAACTTTCATATAACTTCCTTTATACCATTCATCATTACCCAGGGAACCATGCGTTTGTAACTCTCATATAACTTCCTTTATACCATTCATCATTACCCAGGGAACCATGCGTTTGTAACTCTCATATAACTTCCTTTTTACCATTCATCATTACCCAGGGAGCCATGCGTTTGTAACTCTCATATAACTTCCTTTATACCATTCATCGTCATTCAACTTAAATAAAGCTTTTTATAGCTAGCATCTGAAGCGGGTAGCGACTAGAGTGAAGACAATTTTACTTCCAATTCATTGTCATTTTATTTATGGGATTCATATATACCTCAGCCCAAATTCACTAATAGGTACAGACGACTGCTTTACAACTCGTGTGTAATTTGTAAATGATACCACCTTGTTTTGTTCAATCTACATATTTGTATAGTGCAGTGGATGTTCTCCCACTGTCAGATATGTTGACTTATTTTACTAACATTGATGGTATGAAAACACTGAGTGGTTTAACTCCTTCGTACATCACTTATATGTTTCGATTCTCAAGGATCAGATATTCATGGCTTGAGGACTTTATTTTATACTTACCAAAATATGGACTCAATAATTGTATTGCTAATTCTTTTAACCTTTGGTCAATAGAGATAAGATATATACCTAAAAGTGGTGTTTGCAAGTCTTCCCCGTATAAATTTTTGTTTTCGCGTTTATGACAATACATGCCAATACTTTTATATTTATTGATTTTTCAACTTTTTGCTTGCACTATATGTAAAACATTTTTTTCATAAAAATGATTATGGACTGCTCAATAAAGGTGGATGTGTATATATATGTTTTGTTAGTTCTCGATGATGGAATGCGTACTGACTGCCTTCCTTGATGAATATCCCCAGTACTTAAAGACTAGCAGGTTGAGAGAAATCCTATTCCGGACTGGCTCTTGCTTTTTCTGCTTCCTGTGCGGTTTGCCCATGGTCACAGAGGGTGGCTTCTATCTCCTCAATCTTCTTGACAACTACTTGGGAGGCTTCCCTCTCATTATAGTTGGCATCGGAGAGTTCGCTGCTGTCAACTGGGTCTACGGCTTCAGGAGGTTTAACGAAGACATTCAACTGATGACAGGCAGACAAGCTCCATATTTCTTCTGGGTTATGTGGATTGTTGTATCTCCATTGCTCATGTTGGTAAGTTGTCTTTCCTTTCCTTTGGTTGTATCTGTGGTTTTCGATCTGCAGTTTCCAAAGAACTATATGCTCTAAATGCAAAGGGGCAACTTGACAATGACACAAAGCGTTTGAGTTAAAACATAATTTTTCATTCATTGAGTAATAATAAATTTTAAAATAATAAAAAAAATCTTATTAAAGTTGGGTTGGTAAGGTATAAAAGTACCAAGACAGATATATGATGACAAAAACTACAATATGTATAAGGGCTATGTCTAACCATAGGCATAAGAACCAAAGCTAACTATGGGCATAGGCACTATGGCTAAGCAAGCATACAAGGCTAAATGATGCTAAGGCTAAATGAGAGCTACTGCTCACTCAGAAGCACACTAATAGAAAATTGTTCCTTCCACCCTTTCTCTGTTGACATGCCTAAATATATGAATACGTTTTAAAGCATTATATAAAATATAATAATATAATGTAAATATAGTATAATCCTTTTTTTATCAATTTTTTCCATTTTAAAGCAATTTATTATGCTTAGCTGAAACCTTCCTAAGAGCAATTTAAAACCAAATGCAATAAATGCTATGAAAATGTGCCATCATTCTGTATACCTCTCTTAAAATTAACAAAACATTCTTTCCTGGCCATCCAACTATGACACTTCGCATTTTATTGTATACCAACTAGATGAATACCTGGCGTTGCACGGGTAAGAGAATATTTACCTAATGAATTTGAGTAACTTACATAGAAAGCTAGATCTTTACTCAAATCTTTACTAAAACAATACCGTGCTTTGGGCCAGCTTAACAACCGTTGCTTGCATCAGTCAACAGTGCTAGTTATTAACCCTAAGCAAGTGCTTTGAGTGCGAGTATCTTAACTTATGTAATGACCATTTGCTTAAAGGTTGACTTGCAACAAAATTCACATTACAGTTATTTGATATCAAACGATTCACCATGTCTTACTCTGTTGTGTTGTAGGTGCAAAATATGTGGGAATGTGATTACAAGCTCTTAAAAGCTCAAAAACGAACAGTTAATCGTAGACACACGAGACCGCCGTAGTTTGGATTCTCTTTCCAAAACGGCTCAAATATGACGTATTTGTGGTAGATGGTTTTTGTTTACACTTTCATGCAACCTTCTTCGTCGAAATATTTTTACAAATATACTTCATGCATTCAATAAAACCCTGTCTATTGTTCTTACGTGTCTGTTTTATCGTCATCGTAATACTGTCACTTTTAGCAGTGATATCTTATAACTTACCGTAAAAATTTATTTAATTTTTTAACCTTACCTCGAAGGAGTACATATCATTGTCTGATAATCATGAAGAGCCTGTTGGTCACCTGTGATAATCGAAAAGTGCTGGAAAATTATTTTCGAAGTATTGGGTCACATGATCAGATTACGACTTGACAATTAGTTTAAGCCGAAACAGAACTGTAAACTAGCGAGCATTTACATTTGATACGGGGTCTTCGGTAAAACCCGAAGTGTTATTCATAAACTAGTGCTACAATACGTTTATATTGAGCTTTTTATTAGCCTTTCAATTCACGTGAGAACATACGTGACAAGACAATAACCAAACTATAATGACTACGTCAGATAAATAAACAGATTCCAATCTACGTCGGCTTTTTGTTTTTGAGCTTTTAAGAACTTGTAATCACATTTCCACATATTTGGCACCCACAACACAACAGAGTAAGACATGGTGAATCTTTTGATACCAAATAACTGTAATGTGAACTTTGATGCAAGTCAACCTTTAATGAATCCATTGTATTCTATGTTGATTACTCGTTAAGCTTGTCCCCTCTAGATCTGGAGGTACCAAGAACACATCCAGTACCATGGGGTTTTTCACTGCTAGATTTGAACTGCTATAACTGGACATACCTAATTATACAAGAACACACAGACAAACCTTGAGATTCATGTATATAGATTTCAAAATGCCTACCCTTCCTGTTGTGTGATGCATTCTGTAAAGATACTTTTTTCATTCTCAAGGGTTGCCTCGGCTTCACAGCAGCGCAGTACAAGCCACTGGAGTTTGCAGGCTGGTCTTACACCCCACCATTTAGCGCTCTCGGATGGATGAATGTGGTCTTCTGTGTGATGTTTATTCCTCTGCTCGCCATTATCAAAAGTGTGACTTTAGGAGGAGTAGTGGTATGTACACATCAAAACCGATTTTTGGTTCTAATTAGGAGTTGTGTTGTCAATTAAGGGTCAATTAAGCCACAGGACAATGAGCAAATATAGGCAACTGATTAGTTAGGCAACTAATATAGGGCAACTGCAACTCTGAGAGAGGAGATGCAGCTTTGTTGTCTCATTTTTTGAGATGGAAAAGAATTTAATCAGTCTTTGAAGGGGTGAAGGCTAGTTTTCCAAATCTAATGAATTTAAAGTTCAGAATCTAAAGGAGTCTAACTCGTTAAATTTTTCTGCTAGTTTTGGAGCAGCTATATTGAAACAAAATTATTAACCACTTCTTACTGGAATTGATTTATGCCTTCCCTAAAGGTGAGAGGTCAGTGCGCTAAGATATTTTCAACCTGTTCACTGCATGGTTTATGTGGATGATTTTTGAATTGTAGCTTATGCAAATGTTGAATAAGTTCTGAAAAGAGTCTCATTTTTCTTGCTTGTAAAAAAGGGTAGATGATTCTTGATTTTGTGTTGTTTTTATTTATAAAGTACTACTGCTTGTAATGAATGTGTGACTCCACTCACGCAACTGATATCAAAAATTGCTAAACCGTGTGCGGTCGGCGTCAAAAACTACTCTAATGTTGTAATACACTAGCTGAATGCCAGGCGTTGCGCATAATATAATATCAATTTATCAACAGAGGATGTTCGGAAATTAACTATGTGATAACAACGGTGGTTCGATAATTAGCAATGTTTAAACTTAAACCACTATATTCAACTCATGTGTACAAAAACCTTACTCTGATATAATAATAATAACAACAGTTGAACTTTATAAATGTAATAATTATTTAACAAACATAAAAGAGTGAGGAATAACTGATCATTATAACCTTGCAAGAATAGTACAGTAACAATGTTTGTTCTAAAATGTGATTAAATCAATAATTTGTGGAATTCGAAAAAAAATCTATAAGTTAATACACAAAACATTTTAACAGACACGTAATAAGCTTTCAAGATGACCTCGGTATTCGTCTGTTGAGGAAAGGAAATTACGCATGGTTAATGTACTAATAATCCAGACAAATTTAAAAATTGGCAATATTCGTGCAAACGACAATGCTTTAAATAAATTGTTTGAAGATAGCTAGCTGTAAAGAAAGTTAGTTTTAATCTAAGAAAAAAGAAATAAAATGAAAACTGTAAATAAGGAAGAGGTGAAGTTTTGCTCGTATTTAATGATGAATTTGGTACGCAAGCTGCTGAAGCTAGGAAAAAGCACAAATAAAAACGATTGCACTTCACAGAAATCGAACTCATGCATCCGTATGCATGGATGCGAAGCCAAGCTAATTTAGAGTGGTAGGAGTAATAAGTATGCGCAGTATTCCTTAGAATGGTGGATAGCTTGTTAGTCCACAGAACTAGTTGCTCTGAGTTCAAGTCTAGTGTGTAGCAGTTTTTTCATTGCATAATTTAAACTGCTATAACTGGGCACAAAAAGAACATACAAACACTGGTTTACAGGTTATTATTACATATAAGGGTAACTATTGTTTCATGCTAGTTAACCTGCAAGTTAAATTTGTCCTACTGCTTTTTTTGTTAGTGGCTTAACTCAGCAAATAAACAAATTAAATGTCTGTCTGCTTTCATTAAAATTTTACAAAAATCTTGGAATACCTGATCTCAAAAGCTTTAAAAAGATTACATCTTTTGTAACCTTGGCCTTAACACATTGTAGGCTGCTTCTAAACCTGAGGCTGACTGGCAACCTGCCAAACCTGAGGACCGCATTGGATCTAGGTATGATGACTCTATGGAATTGAGTAATGAGAAACGAGGAGCTCCGTTTGCAAGCACGAATCAAGGATATCGTTCAGATGAGGGAGGGGTAGCTCTCAATTATTATAAAACTGATGACATATAAATACAAACTCATCACTTTTATGCTTTTATCTTTAATGGTTATCAAAAATTTTGTACTTTGCATTTTATTACCCTTTTTATGCTTTCACAAATGGTGACATTTGCTAATCATCTTATACAAATCCTAGACAATCAAAGGCTAATGAGGTATCTCACAAATAAATCTATGCAGGCCATAGCATGGGTAATTGTTGTAATAACAACGCAATTGGTTTGAAAAGGATAAAAATAATAAATCCATTTTGCTAGGATTGTTACAAGCAAAAGCACTTTCGATTTACTTATCATTACATTATTATATATTATTATGAGAAATGCGTTTTTCAACTAGACAACAGTGAATTATTTGACTGTCACGAAACTAAAATAGAATTTTATTAGTCGTTGTTCTTCTATATAAATATTGACCATTTTTGAAGCAACAATTTACCTGCTATTGACTTCACGAAAGCAGTTCTTATGAAGACTTTAGCATATAGGTATTATTGATATTTTAAGAAACTGTATTATCGAAATATTGCCAAGAATAAGTATAGTACATACAACAATAATGATAATATTATAAATGTGGCAGTTGAAATGAGCAATCGAATACTCGCATTGCATAAAATCTCTACTTGAAGTCGGCTAAGAAGCTATAACCCTTGAAGTACAAAATTACAAAACTAAATACAAAATGGATAATAGTTCTGGCAGGTTGGTACCTGGCTGGCATACATATCTAGTCTAGTGTCTGAAGGTGCTTTGACCGAAGATCAAAACGCACTTGATGGTTAAGCCGGGTTTATTCGGTAGAAAGAAAAAACGCTCGCCCCTGAGGACTGAAAACAGATAAAGTTGACTGTCAACGCGTTAGATTCTGTCAAATACTGGTGAACAGTGTGTTCAATTTAGTGACATCCGTGACTTTGAATATAAACTAAGTAATAAAAAATTAAATTTTTTTCATCTCCTACATGCAGCCCTGCATGCCAACGCTTAAGGTAATATAAATACAGCAACCGACGACGTGTTAGATTCCAGACTACAGCCTCGTTGATTCAGTAAATTCACATTTGCCGTGATAGTTAGTCAAGTATTCTAGCTGCTTTAGTTGCTTGTTGACCTGCGCTGAGAGCATGGCAATCTGCTTGTCAAGGTTGATGATAAGCTGACTGTCGTTGGACAGCTGAGTGTTCATTTCTAAAAAGAGACACACAGCATCTGTAAGTTACTGAATATAAAAAAGGAAACGCGCTTCACAAAAGGCTATTCGTGAACACTCCTCCATGGGAATTTCAAGTTTCGAGGCTCAACTTCGGGGCACTTCAAGGTTCAATACAAAGTGAAGAGCTATATCTAGTCCTGGCGCTGTGAGAGATTGTCATATGTAATTAGTCCATGATTGTCCACAATTATTCCATGATTGTCGAATTGCTCCACAAAATCAATGGCCCATCATTCTAAATAAACCTGACAACAAAAACTTATATCATTTATGATTTGACATTTTTGCCAATGACAAATTATGGTGGAGAAAAATATTGAAAATCATGAACATATATATTTCCTAAATGAATGGATATTTGATTGTAACTATAATTGAGAGCCAGCTAATAAAATCAGTTGTGAATAACCTTCATAAAGCTTTATCTGTGATTATTGAATAAAAACTGCCTATAGTGATCATGGGCTATCCAGCTAAATTACATTTGCTTTGCCAAATATTCCAAGGATGTCATCTCTGTACACTGAAAACTGTATGATTACAGCTGCACCACTTTTTATATTCTGCAAACTGTATGATTACAGCTCCACCACTTCTTGCACACTGCAAACCGTATGATTACAGCTGCACCACTTTTTGCACACTGTATGATTACAGCTGGACCACTTCTTGTACACTGCAAACCGTATGATTACAGCTGCACCACTTCTTGCACACTGTATGATTACAGCTGCATCACTTCTTGTACACCACAAACTGTAGGATTAGAGATGCTACACCCAACTTGTACCATTTTTAAATGTTTTAAAAGTCGGAAAGAAACGCTTGGAACCAATCTGTTTTATCACTTTTAATGAAAAAGTTTACAAAGAGTAAAACTTACTCTCTAAAATATGATAGCAATTTATAGTCTTTCACTTTATAGTATTTACTTGTATCAGCCACCAAACTGGCTGATACAAGTAAACAATTTAGGATGACAGCCATTAGAATCCATATGGCCTCAAGCCTAAGTTCATCAAAAAACTGACAAGCTCAAAAGTTTTGCTCTCTCGCAACCTAGTATATTGAGCAATGACATCTGTTATGGTTATGCATACTCTTATATACTACCTGCAATAGGTTTTGAATAAAAGCTGTATCTCACAGAAAACTCTCCTGTTTATTGCATGAATAAAAGGAACATTTTAATGGAGGTACACTGCAACATGACTCAATAGTTTCAGTAGTAGTAGTAGGTTTGCAAGGGTATAATATACAGTCAAACATGGATAACTCGAACTTCACGGGACCGAGCGAAAGTGTTCGAATTATCAGAGCGTTCAAGTTATCAGAGCACTGTCACAAATCCATGTATTTACTTATTTATTAGTAGATACATGTACATATACAAACTATAATATATATCAAAAGCCCAAATGGCTTGTTTCAAACTAAATGCTTCTAATGTAAAGTTTAAAACGTTTTTTATCAAAAAATATAGAGATTTTTCTATCACTTGAGATTAGTTTGTTGTTTGAGGTGATGTTATGCCAGGACGTTTTTTACATTGACATTGGCAAAACTTGATCGCTGTTGAAATGCTCAAAAGAAAAGACATCTTTTTCTTCTGAGCGCTTTACCCACGATCAATTTTGCCAATTTTTCTTGAAGTTTATGCAAAGATTACCTCACTTTTAACTATGAGGTCAATGGAACACTATTTTCTCATGAAAACCTCAATAAATAATATTCACAAACAAACAAACCTTACCTTGCTTCCGAAGGGCGATCGCTAAGCGGATGTTTGGTATAAATCAAATTTCACCAAACCTTTAGAAAAGTCGTTGACAAAAATATTTTGCCGATGTTGGTAATAACGACGCTTATGAATTACGAAAAGTTGAGGTTTACCTCTATGGCTTGGAATAAAGTGATTTTCTAAGGCGATAACAACCGTTTCGGTAGCCGTTGGGCAAAAAACAGTTCGAGTTAACAGTGTTGAGTTCGAGTTATCTATAGCAATTTATCATTACGTGGGAACGGACCAAAGAAACCGTTCGAATTAACCATGTTTTCAAGCTATCTGTGGGCGAGTTATCCATGTTTGACTGTACTTAGACAAATGCTGCTACATTAAGCTGTCTAGAGCTGTAGCAGAATTGAAATAAACATAAACTCTTCGTTTCACTGCGAAACTAATAGTCAATATTGTCAAGAGTGGACAACTCTTCAAATGACAGGTTCATTTGCCAACTTTAGTTCTATGTCAGCAAAAGGAGTAAAAATCCAACTTTATAATTATTTTAACAGCAGTCTTGTATCATAACAATTTTACTTCATATGCAAAATAAAAAGTCACTGGTTAGGATAATGAGCTAGCCAATAAAAAGTCACTGGTTAGGATAATGAGCTAGCCAATCACACACATTATTGGAACATTGAGCGTGCAGTAGACAGGATGCAGTTTAAAATTAATTTCTTAGTTTCAATTAAATATTCAATAAGTTTTATTTTAATATTTACATGTGAATTAAATAACAAAAATTATGATGATATAAATATTAACAAATATTAATTAGTTTATTGGCAGGGTTTGTAATTCTACTGATGAGATTACCTTGCAGTGACTGGTAGTTTGTGCTGAGTGTGGTAGCAAGCTTCCCCGCTCTAGTTAGTAGTCTCTCCGCTCTTTCGTTCGCGGTTACAGCCGCTAGATTTTTGTCTTTGATCTGGTCTGAGACATTTTCATACTTTAGGGTTATAGCTTCAGCCACCTGATCAAATATCACGAAGATACAGCGTGCGGGGCAAGATGACAGTATTTTAACTCAATGGCTACCTCGAAAGCTCCAAAAAAAAGATGACTGTAGATATGGAATAAAAATGTTTTAATTTTGAAAACAAAAAACCCACTTGCTCATTTGGAAACACTATGTTTATCATGCTATGTTCATAATGCTACGTTTATCTCACTAAAATGAGCTGTTTACAAATAATCTTCGCTAGGAAATTGAACATGTGAAGACATTCTAAAAATGTAAAATGCTAGTGAAATCCTGACATATCAGAGCATGGTAGTGAAACTGTGATATGATAATAATAGCGAGAATAATACTAACTGTACTGTGATATAATAATAATAATAATAATACTAACTGTACTGTGATATAATAATAATACTAACTGTACTGTGATATAATAATAATACTAACTGTACTGTGATATAATAATAATACTAACTGTACTGTGATATAATAATAATACTAACTGTACTGTGATATAATAATAATACTAACTGTACTGTGATATAATAATACTACTAACTGTACTGTGATATAATAATAATACTACTACCTGTATTGTGATATAATAATAATACTAACTGTACTGTGATATAATAATAATACTAACTGTACTGTGATATAGTAATAATAATACTACTAACTGTACTGTGATATAATAATACTACTACTAACTGTACTGTGATATAATAATACTACTAACTGTACTGTGATATAATAATACTACTACTAACTGTACTGTGATATAACAATACTACTACTAACTGTACTGTGATATAACAATACTACTACTAACTGTACTGTGATATAATAATACTAACTGTACTGTGATATAATAATACTACTAACTGTACTGTGTTATAATAATAATACTAACTGTGCTGTGATATAATAATAATACTAACTGTACTGTGATATAATAATACTACTAACTGTACTGTGATATCATAATACTACTAACTGTACTGTGATATAATAATAATACTACTAACTGTACTGTGATATAATAATAATACTAACTGTACTGTGATATAGTAATAATAATACCACTAACTGTATTGTGATATAATGATAATAGTAATACTACTAACTGTAGCAGTCTCATTGGCACTCTCCTCTGCTTGCCTGGCAAGCTTCTCAGCCATCTCTAGCATCTGATCGATTCCTGTTATCGTGTCTCCCAGGTCCTTAGCTCGTCTGTATAAGTCCTCGGCGTACTCCCGTAGTCGATTGGCTTTTTGAACAGCGCTCGTCATCACAATTCCAATCTACATTGAAGGTTTATGCAGATTTGCATAGCCTGAGTTTTACAGCTATCAATAGAGTTGTTACCCATTCAAACAGAGATCTGAATAGTGTTGAAGACGCGAAAACTACCTTACCTTATCCAGACTTGTTTTTGTAGTCTCAAGGTCATCCTCCGCTTTCTCAATAGCGATTCTTGATTCATTTTGTGAATTTCTGGCCATTGACAATAATGTGTTCAGATCCATAACCTGTTGCAGAATTTCATCAGCGGCTTTGCTAAAACATATGTCAATAAATTGACAATAGACAGTCTACGAGGTCAACAGGGTAAGACCATACCTAAACAGCATACAAATTATAAATCAGTGAATGGCATAGTTGAGTAAGCACCTGGCATTGTCCGCACGCTGCTTCAGTTTCTCCGATTTGGCAAGATCGGCAGCGGTCTCATTGAGAATTTGATCGACATTGGTCAGATTCTGTATAGTTTCATTTATTTGCCTAGCCAGATCTTCGATAGCTTTCATATCTTCTTCTGATATCATAAGGGAGAGAACCTCTTCAGCTACCTGTTGACAAGTGTTAATATTAGTTCACACAGTTTGCTTATGAGGATGTTACACTGACTTACACTGACTTGAGACTATGTAGGGATTTTACTGTTCATGTAACAAGTTAGATACGGCTTCTTCGGGCAAATTAGATAGTTTGTTGAATGAGTTAGAGTGAGCTGGTCAAGTAGGTTAGATGAAATACATGAAATGATTTTCTGCAATTGAGGCGGAGATACACAATACAGAAATCCATGTTTTTGCGTAACAAATGCATTAACAACATAACAGAAGCGCAATGGCATCTCAGTGAAACGAACGTGTTGGCATACTTCAATAAAGAGAAAACGAACGATTTAGTTTATTTATAATAAAGAACGACGATGAAAGGAGGGCCTCACATAAAACTATTTCTACATGGACAAAGATATTCTTATAAATATATGGATGAACAGCTGAATCATTCCACATGAATAAAGTGTCAGTTATTCATGACCGATGGATTTTCAGCGCTACCTTAATGGGTCGAGTCTACCTTACTCACCAATATAACACCTTCTGGTGTGGCTTTCTCTTCGCCAAGAAACTTGCCGATGCGATTAAAAGTATCAGTCATATCGCTCCTGGCGCTGTTTAGCTCTTCTGACATCACTTTGGCTGCTGTGTTAGACTCGTTAGCTGCTGCCAGCGAAGCAATAGCTTTCTCATTTGCAGATTTCAACTAGAACAGACAAGATGCCAAAGGAGACTGTAAAAGGAGAGTGTGAGAGGAGAGGTCTTTCTTATCATGGTTAATTGATGGCAATCACGACAACCTGAGTTTCGCAAACTTCAAATGGTAATTCAAGATCACGTGATTAACACTTTGGGCACATAAAAATATCTGTCGAGTTGTGAAGTTTATGTGCAATTTTTATCTTCATGAAATGGCTAGAATGAAAGTTGTTATGTACTAAAACGAAAGCAAACTACAAACAATAAAACTCAACAAGCTGTTGTATCTAGGCAACAAGCTGTTGTATCTAAGCAACAAGCTGTTGTATCTAGGCAACAAGCTGTTGTATCTAGGCAACAAGCTGTTGTATCTAGGCAACAAGCTGTTGTATCTAGGCAACAAGCTGTTGTATCTAGGCAACAAACTGTTATATCTAGGCAACAAGCTGTTATATCTAGGCAACAAGCTGTTGTATCTAGGCAGGAGTTACATTCTACCAAGTCTACCTAATGTTCTGATGTGGCCATTAGATAAATTACAAATGCGTACATAAACTATATATATCACAGATTCAATATCAAAACATACAACAGTCTTGGAGTAGCAATGAATCAAAAAGACCTTTGATGAAGTCATATAAAAATAGTTTTTTTGTTTTTGCCGAAAGGTTAAAAAAAATGAGAAACGTTAGTATTCATTTTTCATAACGCCACCATTTAGGTCCTGCAATACATAAGAACCCAAAAACCACCATTTAGGTCCTGCAATACATGGGAACCTAAGAACCACCATTCTGGTCCTGCAATACATGGGAACACAAGAACCACCATTTAGGTCCTGCAATACATGGGAACCCAAGAACCACCATTCAGGTCCTGCAATACATGGGAACCCAAGAACCACCATTCAGGTCCTGCAATACATGGGAACACAAGAACCACCATTTAGGTCCTGCAATACATGATAGCCCAAGAAAAGACTTCTTAGGCTCGAGTTTAAATTTTTTATTTTGTAATCGGTGATGGCTGTTGACTAATGCACTGATGGTTGTTGACTAATGCATTGATGGCTGTTGACTAATGCATTGATGGCTGTTGACTAATGCATTGATGGTTGTTGACTAATGCACTGATGGTTGTTGACTAATGCATTGATGGCTGTTGACTAATGCATTGATGGCTGTTGACTAATGCATTGATGGTTGTTGACTAATGCACTGATGGTTGTTGACTAATGCATTGATGGCTGTTGACTAATGCATTGATGGCTGTTGACTAATGCATTGATGGTTGTTGACTAATGCACTGATGGTTGTTGACTAATGCATTGATGGCTGTTGACTAATGCATTGATGGCTGTTGACTAATACATTGATGGTTGTTGGCTAATGCATTGATGGTTGTTGACTAATGCACTGATGGTTGTTGTCTAATGCATTGATGGCTGTTGACTAATGCATTGATGGTTGTTGGCTAATGCATTGATGGTTGTTGGCTAATGCAGATACTGCCATCTTGTTTTGTGTTCTAAATAAATGGGCATTGTTTTCATAGCTTTAATGGAAGAGTTGAGTCATGTGTGCCTCTCAGACTATTGGTGAATATTTTGACTAAGTAATACAAGGGTTTTGCACACTATGACGGTTTTTAAATGTAAAAAGATTATTCTTTTAATGTATTGTTGCGTACTCAGACCTTTAGGAGAAAGCAACTCCACTTAGTATAACGTGTTAACATTCTGTTACAGCTAAATATTCTGTTACATACCAAAGACTGGCAGCCAGAACCATTTAACCCATTAATAGACTCGCCCCGAGATAGCGGCAAACTCAAAATATTGAACTACACACGAGATATCTTGTAATTGTTGCTACGCAATGATTAAGCTATGCCGATGTATCTCGGCTACCCATGCTAAATGAAACTAACTCGAGATAAGACTAACTCGAGATAACTCAACCAAAAATACCCAACTCCCCATTACAATAAAAAAATACCTAGCTCCCCATTACAAACAAAGAAAGTTACCTTTTGCTCTCGGAATACCGAGCTAGTTGTCTATTACATCGTATCCTGTGTAAAATTTGTGTAGGACACCGACATCTTCTATTCTTTTATTCACTTCTGTTGATGATTAGCTTTCAATACTACTTTTATTGTTGGTGCTTTAGTTTCCTTGTTGACTGATTTTACTTTTGTACCTAATATGAGCATCCATTGTTTTATTAACTTTTATAGACGATCGGTTTGTGATGTTAGTCTTTTATCAACATTTTTACGAATTGTTTTCTTTTGCTTTGTTCACTTTTATTGGCGATTAGTTGTGTGTTTCTGTTACATATGCTATAGTTGCTTTACTCTTATTTTACAACTAAATAAAAAATTGCTAGTTTTAGTTTAGGTTAGCATTATTTTGTCTAAACATGTAATAATTAAAACCAATTAGAAAAAAAGAATTGGTTTGTTTTTTAAACTTTTCACCAAAATAATAGGTCATTTAAAGGGTCAATGTAGATGTTCGTAACCTACCTCTTCACTAGCCTTCTCGGCATCCAATGTCTTGTTGCCTGCGACATATTCAGCTTGTTCTATAGTTGTCTTGGCAGATAAAACTTTACCCTGTGCCCCAGCAGTGCAGCTCGTGCCCTCGCCACATGTCTCACACCCACCCCCTCCACACACAGCGTCACAGAAGATACCTTCAGCGAACGGTGCCTTCAAATCGCACACCTAAAATCGGAAATCTTATACGTTCAGTTGTGTGATTCTAGCACTGATTTACTGTATAATGTATTCCACTATGTACACCCTATCTGATCAGTCTCATAATGCATCAGAAATGGCCTGCTCAATTTTTACAATCACAAATGCTGCCAGCTGATATTGAAATGAGATATAACAATGAAAATTGTTATAAAAAGAGACCAGCACCTGCTTGTTTATATCTTGAAGAGTATAAGCTCTGATGCCCTCTATCAACCCGTCAGCGGTGTCCAATGCATTTGTGTTGTTTTGATTTTGCATCTCGAACTCATCTTCACTCTTTTCCAAGAGTTCAAGAGTGTCATTTTGTAGCCTCAGGGACTCATCTATAAGATCCTGGGCTTGCCCTGTCGCCTCGAGTAGCCGTTTCGAGCTACAAATAAATTAAAGCAACTGAGGGCCTCACGTGGATCAAACAATTATCAGTCGATCAATTTTAGTGTAAACTTTGTTCATGAAGATCTAGGGCTGAGTTGGAAGATCTATGACAAAGGGCTATGATTTCAATGAACAGGAAGATGTAGGGTTATGATTTTTAGCAGTTTAAAAATTCATGGCTATACTTTACAAAAGTTAAATTGCAAGATCTTGGACTACAAGTCTAATGATGTGGAAGATCTCAAATTATGGTTTAAATTAAGTGGAGGATCTAGGGCTGTGGTTATAAGGAGTTGGAAGATCTCAGTCTATAGTTTGTATGTGTTGTAAGACCTAAGGCTATGGTTTGAATGAGTTGGAAGATCAAAGGTGAGACACATATTTATTCGCCTAATCACCTTCACAACACTTAAACACATTCGCACTGCCTTCCTGTCCAACTGCTACTACCGATTTCTTTTCGCTGTTCACTATTCGATACCTGCTACCATAGACCTATTAATTATACATTATAATTATATAGTATAGTTAAAAAGTCTATGCCTACTACTCACTGATGGGTCGAGATACCTGCACCACTGACAAGACTGAACAGATTAAAATATTACATGTGAGGAGATAGAAATGAGATAACATGCTGCAACAACTAGTTTTTTTAGCCAAGTTCTTTCCATCATCCCGATATACCGCTTACTGTATTGCCACTCTATATGACATAAAACCTTGTCTGAAGGTGGACCCACCACAAAGGACACACATAATTACAAATGTAGGTTAGTGTGCAGGTGTGACTTACTCTTCCTCATTTTCCTTGATGCTGTTGTAAGCGCCGACAATATCCTCCTGTATAAGTTTATCCACAAGTTGTTTTTTCTCCCGAGCTTCTTCAAGGACTTGTCTGATCTGTTGCTCAACTACGGAGAGGTCGTGTTCTGCGTTACTCAGGTCCTTGTACGTCCCCTTAAGGTTTTGCGAGAGATTGCTCATTATTTCTCTTGCCTCCATTATTTCCTCCCTTTAAACGAGTTGGCATACGCTTATAACAGGCCATAAAGGGAATGCGCTAGATGTAGTCGGCATGTACCACGATAAAGAACATTTTTAAAAGCCTCAGTGCAAAAGGTAGATCTAAAATTAGTTATGATTGCAAGACTTACTGCTACTCCATGTCACAAGAATGTAGTGCGGTCTATGCCAATCAACGATTAAAAACAGATGGTGCGTGACAAAGATAACAAGTTATAGGAAACGCAACCATATCACGAAAATGAGAGAAAAACAGTAAAAACTGTGAGAACAGTAAAATACGGTAAGAGTGACATCAAAATAAAGTATTTTATCAAAAAACGGTAAAACAATGTAGTACAGTGACGACACGGAAGCTGAATTGGCCAATCAGCAACCATGATAGTCATGTGATTACACAGTTTCTTGGCCACAACTCTTTTTAGTTACCGCATCACCAGGATCTTCTACAGGTCATATACTTGGATATTATCAGTTATTTCATCGTATTTCTAAGATTGAGAGGAAATAAAAAATCATTTAATCTAATTAGAAATTGATTAAATAAACATGGCAAAATATCTTGAGCTCATGAGAGTGTAATACATGCTAATCTGTGACAATCGCTGAACTCCTTAACCTTTCTACTTCTGGCACCTACTCGATGTTGCTGAGACTTGTGTACACAGAGTCCATATCAGCTTCGCTCTGATTCAGGTTGTCTATTATATCCTGCACAGTGGTTAGTTTTTCTTCCATTGCACTAAACTGCCCGTCATAGACACCAACTGCTCCTTCCGACTTCGTCACATTTACTTTAGCCAGTGTTTCCTCAGTTAATTCTGTAGGAATATCATGCAAGTAAGATAGTATTAATGGCTTTATTGTTCACTGTTGTTGCAAAACCTTCAATTAAATTACTTCACTCGCAGTTTCTCTAAAACTTGTTTTGGGCAGTTTGAAGATGTGACCAGTAACATCGCAAGAGGAAGAGCACATAGCAGGGTTTACTTGTCAGCTGATAGAGGAACTCCAGCAAGAAATTTCAGCAATTAACACTAACTATAAGCCTAGTTAAACTCATCTGATACAGCCACCTAGTATTATTACATACAAGTTATTACCGCTATAATTATATTATCATAATACATAATTATTATATTATATAATAATATAATATTATTATATAATATAATAATACTATATTATTATATAATAGGCTATTATTATATAATAATATAATATTATATATTATTAATATTATATATTATTATAGTATTATTATTGTATAATAATATTATATATAATATTATTATACATAATATAATTATTAATGTATAATATAATAATATGTAATAATATAATATCATTATATTATACAATAATAATTATTATATAATTATATTACACATGTACAATAATTATTATTATTACTACCGCCATACTTCACTCAAAATATGTAAATAAATCTATAAGCAAGGTTGAAGAAAGGACTAAATCATGTGAATGAAAAATTACACCAGTCACTGAAAACTGTTAAAACAGATGGTCACAGCATTGCTCTATGATTATAAGAGATTTTGTCAATAATTATCTGCTGCCTAAATTCATTGTTTCTTTGTTTGTTATTTATGTACAATATTATCCTCTGAAAACAAGAACTAAGATAGCGAGACCACGATGACTCATTGCTTAATAGCATGGAGAATCAAGGTGCGAGCTCGTATAGGGAGTTGGAAACTCAAGGCGGCATGGACACTATGTCAGTGAGTCCGGCAGGTACCTTTGAGAGATACTCTAAAGCTAATCACATCCCTGATCTCTCTTATGTTAACTGGTAGAGAGTTCCGCATCCGTATCGTAATTAGCAGAGCCAATCATTGAATAATTAGAGAATTGGGTAATTAATTAGCGTGCAGTGCTTGTAAATACCCCTGACATCTGAGAGAATCTTGTAGCAGTTTTGATAATCAAGTTTTCTAATTTGTCATGACGTAAAATATGCCTATGCCGCTGCATGGCTGGAATTTAGAAGCTGTTTGTGTTGCCAGATTTAGCAAACTATTCAGTGAGCCAGCATATGGAAGGAGCATATATAAAATGAATTATAAATGAGAAGAATGTTCGGGTCAGCCAAAGAATTTGTACGCTCTTCTTTGCAGTAAATAACTCACCAGCCAGGTCCTTGATGATAGCATCCCAATCATCGAAGCATTCTCCACAAGGCAAACAGTTGGGTAAAGCACCTATGGTTCCTCTGTCACACTTGTCACACATAAATCCTGTGATGCCCTCAAGGCATGGGCACTGGCCGGTGTACGGGTCACACTGCTGCGTCTTCGAACCATCAATATTGCAGTTACAGGCTACAAATATTCATATCGCTGCGATGTAAAAATGTTGTCTTGGCCAGCAAGTACTTGACAACAAACCAGCACGTGCTCAGTATGAGCGGATGGAATATACTGATTAGAGCGGACTGGGGAGTATGATAAGTACATTGTACCCGCTAATCACTTGACATTTTCAAGCAAGTGACCTTTAGGTTAATCGACTACACATCAACTTTCTTTGTCTTTGAATTTTACTGTTCATGTAACAAGTTAGATACAGCTTCTTCGGGCAAATCAGATAAATAGTTGAATGAGTTAGAGTGAGCTGGTCAAGTAGGTTAGATGAAATACATGAAATGATTTTCTGCAATTGAGGCATAGATATGCAATACATAAATGCATGTTCTTGCGTAACAAATGCATTAACAACATAACAGAAGCGCAATGGCATCTTAGTGAAATGAACGTGTTGGGATACTTCAATGAAGATAAAACTGACGATTTAGTTCATTTATAATTAAGAACGATGATGAAACGAGGGCTTCACATAAAACTATTTCTACATGGACAAAGATATTGTTATAAATATATGAAACCACTAGTACAATGGTCTATAAAACATTTGAAATGTCTATAAAATATTTCCAATTATTCATTTAGAAACAAAATTTGTTAAAACTGGTTTTATAGCTTATTTCATAAGCCTAACATATTTTTGTACATGCGTGTTCTAATCTTCATCATATGGCAATTGTTTCCTGCAGCAAAAATATAGCAATGCATTAAAGCTATTACTTGATTGTTGATTACAAATTGAATGATACAAATTGACAAAAGTCATCGATGATCTATGATCTATATTACATAACAACTATGCTGAAGATACTCCAATAATACAACTGGAAAATCTATCAAGGACATTACGGCCTTCACAATATAGTGGTAAATTCTCATCAAACAACATCATATATTTTATTAACACACCGCCCCGTTTAGTAGGTAGCGTTGACGTGTGCGTCATCAATGTGTGTGTCGGGTAGTCATACCTTAAGATGGAATGACTTAGAGGAAGGAATTCACTGAAGACGTTTCAAGACATAATAAATGGGTTACAACTTACAACTAATTCATAGTGCAAATAGAGAGAATTGATAGTTAATTAACTCTATGATATGGGACACTAGGCAATAAAACGGCACCATAATGTCATTTACAAAAGGCAATGATATCATATAGACAGCAAAACATGCCCATTGCAATTTATCTCCATCTACTGAATCTCAATTAAATGAGCCTCTCTCTAGCTTGTCTTTTGGAGCTTTACATTCTTCATATAACAACATATTACTTTTTCTTTTCTTTGCTAGCGGTATCTTCCTATGAGATGTAAAAATGAAGTGTAAAGAAATTCCTCCGATCATCTAGTTACAGGTGATCAAGCCTGTGTTTCAATTGGCTGATTGTAACTACTTCTCTCGAGACAAACCAACCAGCAAACTTTAATCTTGTCCATAAAGTTCACCGTCCATACCGTCTTGCTTTTGACTTGGAACTATGACTGTAAGATTATTAATTATATTATTATAAAAATGTGTATCATTTAATATAATAATAATATAATACTATACATAGTTGTGTATTGTTTATGCTTTTGCTTTCTCTCGCTTCACTTGTTTATAATGTAGGTGATTTGTGCTTTTCCTATTATATCCTTTGGTAGAAAGCTTATACCCGATTGTCAGAGTGTGACTTGCTCTCCTCATGAGCGAGAGTGAAAAAGTTGTATAGTTTAGATGTGTCCAACGGTTACATATAAGTACAAGTTACAGATTATAGTAGAGGCGCTGCCGAAAGTTTTCGCCAATATTTAAGACTGTGCAACATACTGAAGGAGCGTCCTTAAAATGGGAATGAGAGAATGAGCAGTGAGAGCTAATAGGGATAAACACTTACGGAAGCACTCGACGTTGGGGTCACCGTAGTAGAGGGACTCGCACTGGTTACATTGTCGTCCCCCAAACCCTTTTATGCATTCACACTGCCCGTCAAATTCATTGCACGCCTCAGAGATGCTACCCTCATCATCACACCCGCATTTCTCGCAGCCCTCGCCGCTAGCGAGTTTCCAGTGTTCAGGAGCGCACTGATCACAGGCCTGACCGATAACATTTGGCAAGCAAGGACACTGCCCAGTCACTCTGTCACATGGCTCCGTGGCATTGCGGTCAGCTCCAAGCCAATTGCAAGTACAAGCTACAATGAACCGACAAACAGATTACGTACTATGTAATATTTACAGTTGCTACATGGAATATTCAGGTTGCGTCAGTTTGGCACTCACCATCGAGTGTGCCAGATGAAAAGAACTATTCTATAGCTTAGAATCGGCAAACAAACCAGCCGTCTAGAATGTGCAGATTAACGAGCAGCTCACTCGACTTGAAAAACAGTGGTACATGATTTTACTATATGGGTTAGACAGTGTTGTATTGCTTATTTGTAAGCACAATTGAAGACCATCGAGCAAAAGACCAGCTAATATGTATCGTACACCCCCAGCTAACAGCTTCATGTCCTTCACATGGCTTGATTCAAATTTAAGTGTTCTAAAATTTACGAGTGGCTCTCGGTGCCATAAAATTGTTGCTAATTAGTTGCTTAATTAGTAGATATGTTAATCAGCCTTCCAAAATGTTAATGTTAGTATGTACCACTGTTTTATTTACAGCAACAGCCATCTACGTACAGCATAATTCTAAGTTCTTCCTTGATCTTCCTTAGGACTAACTAAAAGGGTTATGTACTTACCGACACAGGAGTGTAAAATAGCATCACCATGAAAGCCATTTGCACAAAGTTCGCACTCATCTCCCTCTGTGTTGTACTGACACTTGGTACACCGGCCAGTCACAGCATCACAACTGTCTGGTACATCCATGTCTATGTTATAGTTGCAGCCGGATAAGCATGATGTGCATGTGCCATTAGCAACAAGAGGGTTTCCATAGTGATTGATAGCGCACTCTTCGCATTGGTCACCTGCGAAGATGAATAAATGGCTAACATAAGATATCTCTGGAAGTCACGCAGTACAGGAAACACTGACCAACTTAGGATTAAATTTATAGCTGCGTTTACTGCAAGCGAATTACAGTCCAACTGTGTAATTACGGACAGAGTGACATACAGTTTGAGTGGGAAAAGGTGGGCAGAGTGACTTACAGGCAGCCAATCATAATTGGATATAAGTAACTTAGTTGAAGCTGAATACGGTACCTAAGGTTTCATGGTGTTACGTAGAAATAGTTGGAACACTAACGTATTGATATTGTCAAAGAGATGCATGAACACAACAAAACGTCTCATTTTGATAAAGTTGTTTCAGGCTTTATTTAATAGGATGTATCTACCAAAACACTAAATAATGTTTCACTATAAGTAATACCCTGACAGACCAGTGGGTAGTGAGAGATCGTCAGGTGTACTACTATACATATCATTATTCTGGAGTTCTACTGGGCGGTTGATTAGCACAGTTGTTAGCTCCTTAATATACCATGCTGAAATTTGTAAGTTCAAAACCCATACAACGGAACCTTTTACTCGACATATCAACTCGTATTAACTCATTTAAGCCTACTAACCTACATATGGAACACTTATTATAGTGAATATTATAGACAGAGGAAATAATCTAAATATAATTATGAAATAAACTTGAATAGAAATTTTTTTTCAAATGTATTTTCTAAAATTCACTGGATCAACTTCATATCAACATAGAAACAGCCCTCAGCCATTCTAGCGTAATATGATCAATGTTTGTCGCAATATAAATTTGTAGATGAGACAAAGTTATGTCTAAATCTAAACTATAATTCCTGTTTCAACTTAATGGCAGAGATGCCAAAGAAACTTGTCTGATGCCTGTCTAATTTGGCAAATACAAGTCCGCGATTATAAAATCCTTGCACTTCCTAGTGCTTTCTTCTAAGAATAGCCTTTAATAATAGCTGACCTGAGGTATTACCGTAATAGCCCGCTGCTCACATTTGCACTCTAAACACTTCACTATAATTGCTGTTTTAGTTGAATGACAGAGATCAGCCAAAAACACTCTTAACAAGAGTGATACTGTATCACATATTCAACACATTACTCACTTATGATGGAAGCTTTATTGAATGCTGCTTAAGACAATTCACGCTGAATACAAATGCTTGTAACTTTCTAGTGTACTCATACAGTTGGTCACGATGAGCTGCTATTATGTATAGAAACAGATAAGTTTCAGTGAAACACCGGAGCGAGTAAAATTGATGTTCTTACCGGAGAATTCGGCTGGACAGTCACATATCATATCCTTAGTGAGTACATCAAGAGAACAGGTTTCGGCGTGCTGGAATCCGCTCCCCTCACCACCCGGACACATGCATTTCTCACACGGGATACTTGAACCAAGGCTAGTATCACCGTAATAACCTAGAACAAGCAGGTAAAAGAATGAGAGGGAGACAGCGTTCATGCTGACTCACGTATAGAGCTTGTCATTATGATGCCAGCCCTGCCTCGACAAATGATGACAGTTTTTGAGACAATAAAATATTTATAGCTAGAATATCAAGTTGCGAGCAGGAAGGGGCATATAGTATGCCACCCTCAAAGTGATTAACTAATGAGCTATCTCTTTGAAGATAGGCAGCCAATTGGGGGTAATATAGAGACAATCAGCTAGCTGTGTTAATGACCTATTAAAGAAGGTGAATGTACAATCATGATGCACCTGTGATGTCTGTGACTCAGTAGTAGCTGCACGGATGTAGCAGGATGTCTGCTTAGAGCACCTGCATCACCTGTCGTTCTAAGCGAGTCTATATAACAAGCCTACTAAATGAGGTTTAACGGTGTAATGACTGTCATGAGTCAAGCAACAACAACGATGTAGCCAACACATAATATGATATATGCTTATGTTTGCTAAGAACTCCACAGGTGTTTTACAAGGCTTCAACCAGAGTAGCATATGCCGTACTGTATAATATTACATGGCTATAAAGGGCTAGCATCTATGAAATCTCGCAAAATCCTGTTTCAAATGTTATTTATAAACTTCTAGTTATCTTGTTCCTGCTCTTATCTCTGCAGACAAAATCCATTACAGTAATGAAAGTAGCTATGCTACCTGTTTCTGCCTGTCTATGCTATCTCTAAACCAGAGATTACAGAAGCAAGCACTTCACCACGCAAGGAAATAATGAGCATAAAATGTTTGCGATATGCGTGGAACTGCACCATGAAAAACACATCGCCTCATCGCTATGGAGAGAACTAAGACTATGTAAGATCCAAGGACAAATATTAAAAACCATAGTTTCTATGAACAGGATGCAGAGAGAAACACTAACCATTGATACACCTCTCACAGCTGTCACCGGTTGAGTTATCCCTGCAGTTGATACAAATGCCTGTCTTATCCTCGCACTCATCAGCGTGGCCATTGCACTGGCAAAATTCACACCTTGGAAAGTTGTACATGCCTCTCTCACACTGATTGCACTGGCGCCCCCTAATGTTGCTGTTGCAGATGCAATAGCCAGTGAGCATATCACAGATGTTATCCAGGGATCCTTGGGCATCGCAGTTGCATGCTGTAAAAATTCTTATTGTTGTAGTAATTCTAGCATGATTTAATAATGAATGAGTACATATAGCAAAGTTTGACATAGCAAAAAGAAAGGGTAGCAAAGTTGATTGTAGCAAGAATTATACATAAGCTTGGTGGTAGACCCTAAAAGGAAATGTATTTGTTATATACATATATAAATACATGATATATATATACATATATAAATACATGATATATGTACATATATAAATACATGATATATATAGCGTTGTACATATAAATACATGATATATATATATATAAACACATAATATATACATAATGTATAAACACATGATATATATATTTATATCTTAATGTAATTATATATATTATATAACTATTATAAAAATATATATTATACAATACAATTACAATAATTATATTATATTATACATAGTTGTGTACTGTTTATGCTTTTGCTTTCTTGCGCTTCACTTGTTTTTTATGTAAGTGATTTGTGCTTTTCCTATTATATCCTTTGGTAGAAAGCTTATACCCGGTTGTCAGAGTGTGACTTGCTCTCCTCATGAGTGAGAGTGAATAGGTTGTACAGGGTAGATGTGTCTAGCAGTTATATATAAGGACAAGTTTCAGATTACTAGAAGAGGCCGCTGCCAAAATTTTTTGCCAATATTTAAGACTGTACAACATACTGAAGGAAAGTCTTTAAAATGTGGAATGGATTGATTACTTTGTAAAAGTTGAATCATCCAGAATGGTCATAGAACTTGACTTCCTTGTTTCGAGTACCTAGCCGATTCAGTTAGCACATCACAAAAACCACTGTAATTCTTTTAGATGTGTCGGGGTGTCATATGCCTACCCCATATACAAGCTTCTCAGCCTTAGGAAATCTCAAAATCTGTGGATGTATATATAAATATATAAATATTTATATATACATCCACAAACATACACTCATACACAGGCCTACATATACATACACAGATATACATACATATACATACACAGATATAGATACACATACATACACAGGTATACATACATATACATACACAGATATAGATACACATACGTACACAGGTATACATACATTTACATACACAGATATAGATGCACATACGTACACAGGTATACATACATTTACATACACAGATATAGATGCACATACGTACACAGGTATACATACATATACATACACAGACATACACAAACAGACATACTGTGCTTTTCAGACTATTAGCCGCTACTTTTCCGATGTTTTGAACCATGCGGCTTATATAAGGCTCGGGGATTCTATGGTGTTTTCTTTCACCGCTAGGGCGCATCTATCGGAATCTCCGGTTAGTGCGCTTCTTGGGGTGAAAGAAAAAACGAAACAATGCCTAACGGTACTGTTCCGTTGGGAACTGGGTTAAAAAGCGTTGATTAATATGAAACAGTGCCGAACAGCACTGTTCCATTTTAATCAGCAAAGTTGCTGCCATGTTAAAAAGCGCCGTCATGAGTTCTCCGGTTTATACAAAACGTGCGGTCTATGTATTGTTTTATCGGTTTTTTGAAACTAAAGCAGATGCGGCTTATATAGGGGTGCGGTTAATAGTCCGAAAAGTACGGCACATATACGTACTATCAGACGTAAAGTACGGCACGTATACGAACTATCAGACGTAAAGTATGGCACGTATACGTACTAACAGACGTAAAGTACGGCACGTATACACACAATCAGACGTAAAGTACGGCACGTATACGCACTATCAGACGTAAAGTACGGCACGTATTCGCACTATCAGACGTAAAGCACGGCACGTATACGAACTATCAGGCGTAAAGTACGGCACGTATACGCACTATCAGACGTAAAGTATAGCACGTATACGTACTAACAGACGTAAAGTACGGCACGTATACACACTATCAGACGTAAAGTACGGCACGCATACGCACTATCAGGCGTAAAGTACGGCACGTATACACACTATCAGACGTAAAGTACGGTACGTATACGCACTATCAGACGTAAAGTACGGCACGTATACGCACTATCAGACGTAAAGTACGGCGCGTATACGCACTATCAGACGCTGTTGAGAAATTTCATAATCATAAAAGATCAATCAATAGAAACCAAATGCATTTTTGTGTTGAATAGACAAAAATTATATTTTTACAATAGAAAAACTGTAAACTAAAATTTAACATTTAATTAAATTAATTAAATGGTTGAATACGACTAAAAAGTATCACGTATTAGTAGGAACAACAAGTATTTTAGTAGGTAGTATTACAGAACTATATAGTGATGTATCGAGTGTTTACTTAGAACTGCCTCATAGAATAGCACTACTGATGTTGTGATATCTGATAAGTATTAGGGTATTAGCTTGTGACACTGTTGTGACAGTGATACTGAACAGTTTACTCAGAAGTTCAGTGATCTTAATTATAATCATTAGATAAGATGCACTGAACATGAGACATGCTCGTGATAAAACAGCACATGATGCAAGACATTCTTACGGGTCAACTTTTACTGAAGTGGTGCAAATTATTTTCTTTACATCACTTTGCATTCTTTGCATAATTCAACTCATTATTTTCATTTGCATCACTGCAGTGATGCAAATGAAAATAATACCAATATAAAGCTAAGACATCAAGCTTCAACCTGATGTAATTTTTACCTTTGCAGACCTGAGCTAACCAATCTAAAGATATAATAGTTTGACCCTTTCTTGCAACGGTCAGATTTGAGCAAAAGCGCAACTATGACGTCTATAGTTGCGCTTCAGCAAAAAATAGAGACGCGTAACGCCGCAACTTGAACGGAACAGCTGATAACAATAACAAGAGAGACAGGCAAGTAGTCGCGCGACTAGTGATGTCATTTCCACATATATTTTTCTTCTGAGCGTTTCAAACGCGATCAAGTTGAGTTGATTTAAATCTTGAAATATCCTGGCAGTGAGATCACCCAAAACATCAAAAACAATCGCAAATCGTAGAAAACTACTAATATTGTCTGGTAATACCTGCTGAAGTTTTGTGTAAGTTAATCTTTAAGTAATTCTTAATACTGATTATATAAGATGATGCTGACTGTAACCCACCACATGAGACGAGACATACTCACTGTAACCCACCACATGAGATGAGACATACTCACAGTAAGCAACCACATGAGACGTGATCGTGACAAGCAATGACATGGGACATTTGGCATGATAAGTGATTACACATGGCGTGATCGCAATGAGGAGTCATGTACTTAGATTACAAAAACAACTTTAATGGCAAAGAAAATATGTAAATATTACAAGAAGTTAACATAATGACTCACCTGAGCATCCCTGCGGCCCAAATCCATAGGTACCAGGAGAACATTGGTTGCAGGTCCTGCCGATCACATTTGGCTTACATGTACACTGCCCACCGTTCGACTCACATATAGAACTCTCAGACCCAGTAGGATCACAGCCACAATCTGTAGTGACAGCGTCCAGTTAAACCATATATAAGCGAGGTTACAAAGCTTTACATAGCAACAAAGGATGCATATGACGAGATTTGAGCTTTTTAATTATGATGTAGTTGAAGAAAAGTGAAGATTTTTTGCAAAATAATCATTTAAACCCATTAAATAACAATATACTATAGGACAGCACTTAAAGTCGCATGTAGTTAGGATCATCCCATTTTACAAAAAAGAGAAGACAACCCCAAATCATAATACTATATGCAATGTATATATGTAATAGTCTTAAGCAGACTAACCTAGCGCCTTGTCTTGTATGGCTGCTCCTGCACTGAAGACATACTTCCTGCACACCTCTGGAACATTGTCAACATCGACTACATCGTATTCGAGGTTGTTACAGAAGACGATTTGGCCAGGGTTCAAGGGAGTATTATCAAACCTCCAGGGTATGTCCTCGTAGAATGGCATCAGGGCAATCTATGAAACAGAGCAGCAGAGTTCATTGTTACCAGGTTCACCTTAATATCCGAGTTTTACATCATGTAACAGACAAAACAGAAAGAACAGGAATTGCGAAACATGTAGACACTTTTTGTGATGCTAACCGAGTCGATGAGGATGTTGGCTCCTGGTGTATCATCAGGCACCTGGTAGTGGGGGAAGATCAAGGTTATCGTATAGGCCTTTCCTTTCTCCAGACAGATCTGTGGCCTCACAATGTGATGTCGACTAGCTGCAAACAGGCCATCATGTTCTCAGAATTACACGATTCATAACACCCACCGCACGTGTGGAAAACTGCCACGTTCCTTTGATTGCATTAATAGACACCTTACACGGGTTGTCCTAGCCGTATTTGGGGTTTGTTCTCACACAATTTTGAGAGTAACTCGATCAAGTTTTCCCATAATGTTTAAACAATTCAAAAATAACAAACATTTCTAATTTGTAAACAGTGTTAGTTCAAGGGTTCACCTTCACAAGACTGTGGATAGGTTTGCTATTATGACATGAAATGAAGCACATGTGATATGCTTATGTTCTACATTCACTACAGCATACACTGACCATTCAAAGACATGTTCACAACATAAACAAATAATTTTGCCAGAAGCGACTAAAACAGCTCTTTAATCTCAATAATGTACCTCAGCGTAAAAAAACTTTTTTGAAAGCCAGAAATACAAAAAAGTTGGCTGACATTAAGTTAACTTTAGATCCGAGTGACCTATATTTGCACACTTCTCAAAAGGAAATGAGCAAAGTGCAAATATACCCCTGGGAGAAAGATTTTAATTTTCAGAAAAAGGCCAAAAATTGAATCTAAAGCATTTCCATCTTAGGCATGTAAGTTTCTGTACAATTTATCACTGCATGTTTTTTGTTTGGACGATGAACATGAATATCATTTTAATCTTTTCAGAAAAAAAAGGTTGATACAAGTTGTCTTAAAGAGTCATTTATAAAAAATGTACATGTCGATCCTACATATAGACTTGTGAAAATAAACCTTATAAAAAATGTACATGTCGATCCTACATATAGACTTGTGAAAATAAACCTTATCGCTCCCCATGTATATTTTAATGTTACCAAACTTTTCCATAATTGTACAACTTTGTCAAAATGCTAAAACCTGTCTCTAGAAGGAGTTATGCAATACATCGTTTGCCCTTTTCTTTTTGTCTCAGTCAGCGCCAATCTTAATATTCCCAAACTTCCTTTCTCGCTTAAAACAAGAATTTTCAGAATAAATTTCAGAGTTTGGATTGAAAACTGTGACAGTTGATTGCCTTGTCCCTTCTGTGCATTAATCTTCTAACACCTACTAAATCAGTTATAAATTGTTTGTCTAGTGTGAAAAATTAGGACACGGACAGGATTTATGCCCATAAGCAAGCTCTTTTGGTGCTGGAAACAACAGAAAAGTCATCCAGTTTAAGTTTGTTTTTGGAGCTTTCATGGACGCGTTAAGTGAGAGCTGTCCACAGATGAGCTAGTCAAAAGTTAATAGTTTTTTAGTTAAGCATTGCTTACCGTAATTGTACCGGGTTAAGCATCGCTTACCGTAATTGTACCGGGTTAAGCATTGCTTACCGTAATTGTACCAGGTTAAGCATTGCTTACCATAATTGTACCAGGTTAAGCATTGCTTACCATAATTGTACCAGGTTAGGCATTGCTTACCGTAATTGTACCAGGTTAGGCATTGCTTACCGTAATTGTACCAGGTTAAGCATTGCTTACCGTAATTGTACCAGGTTAAGCATTGCTTACCGTAATTGTACCAAGTTAAGCATTGCTTACCGTAATTGTACCAGGTTAAGCATTGCTTACCGTAATTGTACCAGGTTAAGCATTGCTTACCGTAATTGTACCAGGTTAAGCATTGCTTACCGTAATTGTACCAGGTTAAGCATTGCTTACCGTAATTGTACCAGGTTAGGCATTGCTTACCGTAATTGTACCAGGTTAAGCATTGCTTACCGTAATTGTACCAGGTTAAGCATTGCTTATCGTAATTGTACCAGGTTAAGCATTGCTTACCGTAATTGTACCAGGTTAAGCATTGCTTACCGTAGTTGTACCAGGTTAGGCATTGCTTACCGTAATTGTACCAGGTTAAGCATTGCTTACCGTAATTGTACCAGGTTGCTAATACAGGTTGTTAAAGGATAGAAAATCGTGAAAATGAATGAAAGGAGCAGCCAAACTCATTGGGTAGTTTGAGTTCTAAGACTTACCCAGATGAACACAACCGATGAGCACAACCGATGAGCACACCCGATGGAACACACCCGATGGAACACACCCGATGGAACACACCCGATGGAACACACCCGATGGAACACACCCGATGGAACACACCCGATGGAACACACCCGATGGAACACACCCGATGGAACACACCCGATGGAACACACCCGATGGAACACACCCGATGGAACACACCCGATGAACACACCCGATGAACACACCCGATGAACACACCCGATGAACACACCCGATGAACACACCCGATGAACACACCCGATGAACACACCTTAGTTTAGCACAGACTATAATCTGAACATACCAGAGGTAAGAGTAGCTCCAGGGTTATCATCCTCTAATATTGTGTTGCCACAGGGACCATCGGGATCAGGGGATTCAGGCCTACCTATTGATATTCGAACGCTGTCCCAACCATAAGGCATCTAAACAAATAGAACAAATGTTGATACCTACTTTTGTTGTGCTATTCACTGTGAATCTTGTCACAAGAACCGTACCATAAACCTATGGCGACTTAAACAGAAAAACTTCTAACGTGTACGACGTGCAATAGCTGCTCTAATGTTCCTTCACTGAGACTCCTAATACTTTAAGATAGAATCTATCACTGTTCAGCATTAACAAGAACTTAAAGGGCAAGAGAGGAGACAAAAAGAAGCTCCAAAAGGACAAGAAATAGAGAAAGGAGATAGGAGTGATGAGAAAAGGCTTTAAGAAAAGAGACAGCAGAAAAAACAACAGTAGGGAGACGGGAAAAATAGAGAGAAAAGTGAGAAAGAGGAAAAGAGAGAGATGAAGAAGGAAGTAAATTGATGAGATGAAGAGTGATGAAAAGAAAGGGAGATAGAAGAAAGAGAGACGAAAACAATGGAGAGAAGAGAAAGAGCCTACCTGGGTCTCATATCTGATGATTATATCGTAGTGCATAGAGTAAGGAATATCATCAATGTCAAACTGGAGCTCATCATTTTCATAGACTCTCATGAATCCAGGACCGGTCCAGCTCTTCGGCATTCCAGGCACATCCTCTCGTATCACCACCTTTGCCTTCTAAATGGTTACAATGATAGAGGTTAGGCTGATGAACACAGGCATATCCAGTGATCTTTCTCACTACTCTGCAGTTTCATCATGGCTAGGTCATGACTGCATAGAGCTTGGAGGTGCTCATTTGTTATTGGCCTTCTTTTTTAACACAAAGCTTTGGTTAACTTCTACAACTGTGACTAACTATTAGCTCTGGTTAACTTCTACACATGTGACTTACTATTAACTCTGGTTAACTTGTACACTGGTGGTTACTTTGTAAAAGTTGAATTGTCCAGAATGGTCATAGAACTTGACTTCCTTGATGTGAGTACCTAGCCGATTCAGTTAGCACATCGCAAAAACCAATGTAATTCTGTTAGAATTGTTGGGGTGTCATATGCCTACCCTATATACAAGCCTCATACGCTTAGGAAATCTCAAAATACCCTAAACACTGGTCTTTTTTCTTCTTTATTTTTATTAGACAGTTCTCTTTCTCATTTGGAACACTATGATCGACAGGTATGGATGGCCTGTGGTGGATGAGCTAGAATGACAATGTGTCCCTAGTAGTAGCTGATGCAAAATCCCTTTCCTAGACAAAATCAAGGCGTACAAACTCATTAAGGTCAGTATCTGATTTCAGCACATACAAATACTTCAAACAAAAATGCTATAATTTAAATTACTTGCACAGATTGACTATGAAAACACCTGATAGGTACGCTAGTCTAGTGTGTAATCAGGAAAAGTTTACCCTGAGATCGGCCTAACAGCAGTAAAAATATGTAGCATACACTTACAGTGATGCTGTATTGACTGATCTAATATGAGTGGGAATAATACGCTTATGATCTTTTTATTGAACGCGTTGCACTTACAACATGAGCGATTACATTTCATGATAAACAAATTTATGAGTTGTCTCCTCTGCCATTTCAACCAATATTTAAAAAAGAGTAGACAACTTTTAATATCGCATTTAAATTGCACATTTACAAAAAAAATTTGAACTAATTCTTTAAATTTTGCTTAAATGCTCTAAAAATAAATATTAATTTCTTTTAAATATCTAAATTCATTATCAAAAATAACCCTGTTTTAGAAAAGTTTAAATAATGTGATCAAGGCCTGCATTGGGTCATAATTGATAGCAGATACATTCTAGGATGCGAAGAGTGCGGAGTCCCAAGATATACTGATGGTTGCTAGTTGTACCAGCTAGTCGCACCAACATAACCCAGAGTGAAACCACCAGATGACTGAAGCTGACACAGACAAGATCAGCCTGCGAGCTAATCGTGTAACTTGAAGCAACAATTGAATAAATAGTAAGCACTTTTCTTTTTTAGCTACGTACCCCAGTACCGCGGGCATACTCTGCCTCGTATCGTAGGTAGTCCAAGTCAGTGATAAAGAAGCCAGGAATGGTCTGGTCACAAGCTCGTCCTGTTATACCAGGTTTACAGTCACACTGTCCGGTGAGAGCGTCACACAGCCCATTGTAGCTTCCTCCAGGATCACAACCGCATTCTCGACAGCCCTCAATGGCCTCACTCAGTCCCCAGTACTTGGGCTACATAAAAATGACAATTTATATGCGGGCAGCTCTCAAACATAGCGTGTGAACTTATATTTAAAGAAGATGGTTATCGAAGTTACCAACAGTGTTTGCAGTAACATTTTTCATTAAAATATTTGATAAATTAGATATATTTGGATGAGGGAAGTGCAAACTATGAATACATAAACAAGCATGATGAGAGGCTGGGTAAAAAGAAGGGAAGGAAATGTAAGATGCAAGTGGCACAAATCGCAAGACACGATCAGTGGATATGATTTTCAGAAGCAAGTAGGTACAAGCGGTGCAAGCATTTATTTTAAGCCAACAAATGCAGCAACAGCAAAGGCAGCAGTTACGACTATTGATAATAAAACAAGACTGGTTGCAAATGATCAAACTAATGGCAGCTCTGCAAAGCGGCTAAAGGAAGTTTTTCTATTTTGACGCATGAATGATTTATTTTAAGGTACATTTTCAATTGTATATTTTTCAAATAAGCTCCTTTCTTGAAGCTTTTGCTTGATGTAGTATTTTCGGGCTACTCAGAGGTTATCGGGGATAAATTACTTTATTTTAGTGTTTTTCAAATTTCATTTTAAAACAAACTCACGATCCAATCATGGAAAAGTGGCAAGCATAAATATCACATAGTTCAAACTAATACATATGAATTCCTTGTTATTTAAGGCAGTGTCGTCAAATTTGCATCTCTTCAATGTAGTTCCATTTTTAAAATGAAATGGGAATTAGAATAGTCTGTCTAACGATTTGGTTTTTATATCAACAAAGAACTAAGGAGAGGATAAGAGGCGGGTTAACCTCACTTGACTCAGAAATAGTCTGAGTTAAGGAAAACCACACACACTAGGCAACGGTATGAGCTTTGCTAAAATGGAGATGGAATAATGACAGGCAGCAACGAAATGCAAGTGCAGAGCTTAATAAAACTGGCAGATTCAATACACTGACAATAGCTGCAGATAAGGGCTGGCTGCAGGCGTAGAATAACTTAACAATTAAATCTGATAACTGCAAAACTGGCAGTCTAAAGCCTTGAAATAGTTCTACCAGGCAGTTTTAAGTGCTACCAACAGACACTGCGGCCTGTCCAAGCATTATCGACTGCTATCTAATAGATAAACTGACATGCGTTAAGAAGGAATGTTCCATCTCTTCTTTAATATCTCCAAGAATATTTTGAGCCTGGCTCTAGACAATCTTAAAACAATATCTCTTGTGGTATCGATGAGATGGAAAAGTGGTATAGTTTACCAGTCTGTTCTATGAAAATGATTTCAGGATAAAAATGTGAGGTTACCATTCCGATGAAGCTCTTTGGCTCCCGATGTGAGTGCACCAGTAGTTGCGAAGGTCAATGACAAATGTGGGGTGGATAGCAGTGTGAGTTTATTACTAGGTAGCCATATTGGCTGAAACACTTCACACGAGTGATGAAGTATTCTTTATTACTTGTCATTCTTTATATCAAAAAGCTTTTCTAAAACAGTTCACTCACTAAATAAAAAACAGCTAACATAGTTGTGGGCGCTTTTTTATTAAACCTTATTTACACTGCTAAGACTTTGAGTATAACTGTTGCCATGCTATACTGCTATCTAACTGTTGCCATGCTATACTGCTATCTAACTGTTGCCATGCTATACTGCTATCTAACTGTTGCCATGCCATACTGCTATCTAACTGTTGCCATGCCATACTGCTATCTAACTGTTGCCATGCTATACTGCTATCTAACTGTTGCCATGCTATACTGCTATCTAACTGTTGCCATGCTATACTGCTATCTAACTGTTGCCATGCCATACTGCTATCTAACTGTTGCCATGCTATATTGCTATCTAACTGTTACCATGCCATACTGCTATCTAACTGTTGCCATGCCATACTGCTATCTAACTGTTGCCATGCCATACTGCTATCTAACTGTTGCCATGCCATACTGCTATCTAACTGTTGCCATGCTATACTGCTATCTAACTGTTGCCATGCTATACTGCTATCTAACTGTTGCCATGCTATACTGCTATCTAACTGTTGCCATGCCATACTGCTATCTAACTGTTGCCATGCTATACTGCTATCTAACTGTTGCCATGCTATACTGCTATCTAACTGTTGCCATGCTATACTGCTATCTAACTGTTGCCATGCCATACTGCTATCTAACTGTTGCCATGCTATACTGCTATCTAACTGTTGCCATGCTATACTACTGTCGGAATATTCCCAATGTCTGGGATGTTTATGGTTACTTGTATGTTTTCAAATAAAACTTAAACACTATGAAAAGAATGATTCATAGAAATTCCAATTTTAGTTGCACTAGAAATGTGACTGCTACCCAATGTTTCTACCTTGTACTTGTATGAACTATCTTATGAGAGAATGTGTATTCAGCTGTACTGCACACAGTATTGCCCAAAAAGCAAGTGTAGGGAAGCGAATTTAGACCGTTGTCAGATATAAATCAGTAAACAAAGTTCTGCTTCTGGAAGCTTTTGAAATTCTCTCAACTCACGTCCTTCAAATGATGCAGCAAAGGATGATGATGTGGGATGATGCTGCACCGCAGGGGCAAGGAACATAAAGACAAGCAAAAAATAAAAAAGTGAAATGAAGCAGATGGGCCTGTGAAACGTGAGCCTAGAACAGAAGTGCTGGCAGCTAATGGCAGTGTCAGCAAGTTGAAGAGGTCACATCACATTTAGAACAATCGACGGATTTGGCATATAATGAAGGAATACCTAAGAGTGTTATTAGATTGCTAGACAATCCTTACAAGTATCTCTCTTATTTAAGGCCGAGTAGGGAAGGCCGAGAGGTGAAGGAACGAATAGAACATACCATACACTGGTCACAGTTTTGTCCTTCTACGAATCTTTTGCAATTGCATTTTCCAGTGTTTTGGTTGCATCTGAAATCGCCAAAGGTGCCCAGCATGTTGCACTCACACTCTGCAAAGAAGAAGGTACATGACATAGTTAGATAAGAACAAGAATTCCAACACTGGACGGTATTCATGGTTCCATGATACGCATGATGCAGTCATGGAAGCGCAGTGATTACCAACTCTAGCCAACATGCACAGCCTTAGCATCAGTCTGAGAAAATTCAATCGATTAATTTAACAGTTAGTCGCTAGTGAAGGGGTAAAAATACAGTTGGATAAAAGCAATCTTATAGAGAATGAACTACTTCACAAACTTTTTATTATTCAACAGTAGGACAGTCATAATCCATCTTAACACGTTATCAGTTGCAATAGGAGTGCAATCCGTCATCATGAAACAGAATGATAAATAAACAGTATGCCAAAATGATGGCAGTTGTAGTAAGTGAAGACTATATAAACGTTTCGTACAAAAACACAGCGATTGATGTATGACAGTAAATCATAGAGATGCAGCTAAGTAAAAAGCACACTGAAGATAAAACTTGGTGACCACTACTTGTTTGTAGTTGTCCACTCATTGTCTATCACATTTTGATAATCAGATGCTAAACGGACATTTGGAAGATAAAATTGTTTGGTTAGGTCAAGGCTACTTACCCAGGCTGGCAATAATTGTTAATCTACTATACGCATCACAAATAAGCAAAAGTTTATAACCATGGAAAGGCAGTGCACTAACTTTCACTCCAGCTATTACTTGTGAATAAGATAAATGTCATATAGGACATAGACATAACTTACAACACTTACTTTACAAATACAGCTCGCTATCTACATCTCTGTAAAAAGAGTGACTTGTAAAAAGACTAAATATAAGTCAGATTGAAGAATACTGAGGGAGGTACAACGAACATTCGCATAAATGTTTGTGGGGAGATGACTCCTCAAAGTAGCATACATTCAGATGAAGGATAAAATGGCTCTTGAACATGATATCAAGGTTGATGAGTCGAACGCTTATAGACACGTAAATGTTAACAATCACTTAAAGCCAACAAAAGTCCTGTATGAAAACTCATAATGATGCTTAGAGACAATTACATCCATTATATTGAATGGAAATGTGTGTGAAATATGGATGGAAGTGATTGAACATCAAGCTCATATTTTTCAAGACATCACAAACTTATTTCTGTAATTTTTAAGTGTGTACATCATGAAGGTTAGCCTTTCAAGATAAATACATGAGCTATATATACATATATGTATATATCAATTCACTCGTGTCAGCCTTCGAGGTCAATATGTCAGGTTACACTACTGCGAACATGCACACGGCATAGTAAAACAGACCTCTCGCGAAAGTACCAAATATGGCGAATAAAAATTCAGTTATAGCTTAATCAAAGAATGAGAGCGCTGAGATTTGTTGAAAATTATGGAGCTCTCTTTTATCACAGTCTTCTTTTAAGAAAAGCATGCAAATTGTGGTAACAGCACTTGATATGATCCCTAATAGAAATTGAGAGTCATCAGCCCACGCATGGCTTCAAACCTATACAGGAGCGTATGCATCAGTGTATCGCTGGCTATACTTGTAGAATGATACGACAGCAAATGCCAACCTACAGTATATTACTTCCATCTACAGATGGACCGAAGAGAAGCGATAAAGCTTTGACTACAACCATGAAAGAAAGAGCAGAGGTATTTCCTAGTGTGTGACCAGAATGAACAGTCATATAACCTCCCCACTCATTTCCTCCAGCTTCCCCACGCAAGTACCTGCACACATGTCTGTTTAGTGTAACTTGTGGTCCGATAATAATAACACGTTGTAAACTGTTTATGACACTAATCACCCCGACCCTTCCTTTAACAGCTCCCTCCTATTCACCAAAGACTAGCATCTCAGCTATGTACTCCAGTTTATCTCTTCTCCCATGCAAGAGTAAACAAGTGGCTGAAAGACTGAGTGCAACACCATTTCAACCCATTAGAGCGCAGCCGTTGAGACATTCCAGGGTTATAGTATCCAGTATTATGGGCATTAGTAAAATACCAGTCATTCAAAAATCATGCATTCCGGTGAGCATGAGTTAATTAAATCAAACAATCCATTTTCTCAGCTGAAGAGCTGATTACTTGCGTAGCTTTGCTCCAAGTTATCCCTTAAATGTCCTCCAAAATCTTTATTGATAACTAGCCTAAAAGTTGCATAGACACAAACGGAGACTTGGGCCAGCCAGCAACAAGGTACATAGGCTATATACAAGAGGGAGACTCGGGTTATTGCTGCGTTATGATAGATTCAATGTTTTGTTATTCTACCACTGATCAGCCAGTTTTAGCGAGGCTATCAAAAATTTTCCAAATTCATCTTAAAATTGCTCTAAGCTATTTATAGCAACGCATGCATTACAGCTGACCTAAAGCTTCGAGATTATGGCAAGAGAATATCTGACATAAATTAACAACTCCCACTAACTGATCCTAAATCTATTTTTAAAGTATAGATTATTCTTCTTGTCTTGATCAAACACTCATGGAATAGAATTTGAGCTATCTATGATTTTTTAGGTGAGCTTCGAATGTACATTTAGTTTTTAATGTTCATAACAAATACGCACGTTCCTTATTTTAAACACTTATGTATACAAGTGTATTTGCATGCCTATCTCTGACCAAGGCATGGATCTTGTGTATTTACATGATCCATCCCCAAGCCAGCTAGAGATGCTTGTCATCACTCTAAGGAAATAGACATTATATACAGTGATTATCCCCTCATTACACATAGTCAATGAATTAGAAGAAACAAACTGTTGTTCGAAAAGATATATCAAAAGGCAGAAAGGAGGGTGTCATATGATGTTCCTTATCAACAGTGAAAGGAATGTGGTGTACACCTTCGCTCTGTATATATAATGCAATAATATTGACAACCACATGCCAGTTAAACTTCGTAATCATGTTTGAAAGACTAAATTTCCAGTAGCCAAAAGGACTTGTGCAATAAATGAAAATTGCTATTTTGCGGGTGATTGAGATAGAAATCTAGCTCAGGGTGTATCTATCCACGATGCAGAAACAGTATGAATTGCTGTCCTTCACACAACGCATACAATTTAATAGTGGTCCACACAGTAAGATTTTCCTAACTAGTAGCTTAGCCAGACATGAGCTAATTGGACCTCTAAGCATTCCAAGTAACAGTAAAACACTAGATGAGTCAAGTATTTTAAAACATCCTAAAGTAGAGGAGACATTGAGTCATACCTCTGCAGCCATATTCCGTGTAGTCCCAATATCCGACCTCGCATCGCTCACATCTGCTGCCACCGACATTGGTTTTACACTTGCACTTCCCAGCTACTAGTCCATTAATTGGGTCATTCCTCATGTCGCACTCGCCATTGTTCTGCGTTCCCATCGGGTCACAGTCGCAGGCTGCAATTTAAAAAGGTTATTGCACTGGGTGCTGACAACCTGAAATTTTAAGTGTATCGAGTGTAAGTGTATCGAGTGTAAGTGTATCGAGTGTAAGTGTATCGAGTGTAAGTGTATCGAGTGTAAGTGTATCGAGTGTAAGTGTATCGAGTGTAAGTGTATCGAGTGTAAGTGTATCGAGTGTAAGTGTATCGAGTGTAAGTGTATCGAGTGTAAGTGTATCGAGTGTAAGTGTATCGAGTGTAAGTGTATCGAGTGTAAGTGTATCGAGTGTAAGTGTATCGAGTGTAAGTGTATCGAGTGTAAGTGTATCGAGTGTAAGTGTATCGAGTGTAAGTGTATCGAGTGTAAGTGTATCGAGTGTAAGTGTATCGAGTGTAAGTGTATCGAGTGTAAGTGTATCGAGTGTAAGTGTATCGAGTGTAAGTGTATCGAGTGTAAGTGTATCGAGTGTAAGTGTATCGAGTGTAAGTGTATCGAGTGTAAGTGTATCGAGTGTAAGTGTATCGAGTGTAAGTGTATCGAGTGTAAGTGTATCGAGTGTAAGTGTATCGAGTGTAAGTGTATCGAGTGTAAGTGTATCGAGTGTAAGTGTATCGAGTGTAAGTGTATCGAGTGTAAGTGTATCGAGTGTAAGTGTATCGAGTGTAAGTGTATCGAGTGTAAGTGTATCGAGTGTAAGTGTATCGAGTGTAAGTGTATCGAGTGTAAGTGTATCGAGTGTAAGTGTATCGAGTGTAAGTGTATCGAGTGTAAGTGTATCGAGTGTAAGTGTATCGAGTGTAAGTGTATCGAGTGTAGGTGTATCGAGTGTAAGTGTATCGAGTGTAAGTGTATCGAGTGTAAGTGTATCGAGTGTAAGTGTATCGAGTGTAAGTGTATCGAGTGTAAGTGTATCGAGTGTAAGTGTATTATGGGATCTATACTAATCTAGCAAGCATTGCTTCTTTTAGGACTGAAGAAGCTCGACTTTAAATTGGCTAACACCATAAAATGACATCACCAAGTCTTTGTTATTTACAACAACAGCACGGCATCTGATTAGCATCAAGCAGTTGAGAATGAATTTGGTTCATTAGTTGGTGGCATATTAATAACAGCAACTGCTGACTGCTAGGAATAAGCCTGCCAACAACAGCAACTGAGCTGGCCAGTTTTGCTAACCAAAGGATAGTCCCTCCTGATGTCAGGGAGGAAGATTAGGGTATTGTGAGTGTGGGCTGCCACAATCAATAAGTCAAGAGAGTCTATGAGTGAGCTAAAATGAACAACTGGCCAATTAGAACAGCAGAAACAAAAAACAGTCAGCTATGAGAAAGTTCTTTTAAACAGTTTTCCTTTCGAACTAAACTACTAGTTTGGCTTTTCTTTAATATATGGTAGTGCCTAGGCAGTCAACCATCAGTCACATAGTAGTGCCTCGGCAGTCAACCACCGATCATATAGTAGTGCCTCGGCAGTCAACCACCAGTCATATAGTTGTGCCTCGACAGTCAACCACCAGTCATATAGTAGTGCCTCAGCAGTCAACCACCAGTCATATAGTCAAATAAATATAACTACCCAAAAACATTAGTTTTAAATTCTTCTAAGGTCAACCAAGAAGTCAATTCGATCTTATGAAAACGAAATGATGAAATCTAATTTCACACCCCACTCTTCTCGGTTCCTCTCACCATACTAATATGTTGCATCCTTTGTGGCCAAATCAAAAAGCATCCTTTCTAGCTTACCTATTAACCATGCAAGACACAGCCATACACTCTATGTGCTTTTAGTGAAGTCGTCAGTCATTAACTAAATCGCGAGTCGACTAAATTGTGACTAGAGTCACAAATAAATTGTGGTCGACCACAGACGTACGACTGTGTGCTCTTAGACCCTTTATGTCCTAACCAATAGAGGTACATGTAATGAGAACACAAGAGTTCTATTGACTCACGCTTGCATATATCCACATCCCTTAGGTCTTTAGTAGGATCCTGGTAAAAGTGAGTTTTGCAGATCTCGCAGTTGGTTCCATCCGTGTTATGCATGCAATTGTCACATACTCCGCCGCTTGCATTTCCCCGCGAATGGTAAAGGGCAGCGTCAAAATGACATTTTGTCGCGTGATTGTGGCACTCGCACTCTGTCAAAATAAGAATAAAACTGTTTCAATTTATTTCGTGAAAATGCAGCTCAATTTGAAGTATTTTTAAAACACTAAAAAGCCTACAAAACATTTCATCTAAAATACTATCAGCAAAATCAAAATGTAAAAACTGGAGCAACTGGCTGAGTCTGAGGGGGGTAAATACCAGGAATATTTAGTTTTAAAGTGCATGTAAATAGGGTTAGACTGTAAACAAGAATCTTCAAGGTGGTATCGAAAGTGTCAACATCTTTGCATGTTTCATAACTCACTATGGAACTGGCGACACTACTTTTATCTGGAGAAATCCGCTCACAAAACAATATAAAACCATTCTTGATGTTTATGCATGAGCAGCAACAGATATCAAGGAAAAACATTAATTTTATTGCTGTTATAGTTATGTAAGCATCGATCAGCTTGGTTCACTGCAATATCTTATGGTTGTACACAACTCATTACTACCACATTGTTAATGATTGTGTTGAACTTTCCACAAGATACGCACAACAAAAAGAATTCTACTATGAAAATAGTTATGGGACATTGTCATTGCTATCGCATTTTTTGATAAAAATGTTCTAAAGAATTGAGTATATTGTATTCGAGTGTCCATCAATATCAGTACGAGCAATATTACATTACTATTTCCACAGAAATGTTGTAATTTTTTGTTTGATTTTTCTAAACTTGTTTAAGCATTTAAGAAACCTACACATAACATATAAATGACGCATCGCATCGTGATGATGAGCATAGAGGTGCTAAAGATCAACTGCCTACATGCCAAAACTCCTATCTGATGCTGCCAGATGTCAGCAGCAATAACTCAGCCTATAAGATTACAACATGGACAGGTTTTATTCGACTGCTGTATATTTTGGTACATAAAACTTAAGATAAAACTGTTCATGAGTTTCGTTCTAAATTTCATTTTCAACTCTTAAAGATTTATAACTCATATTCTGTTATTATGCTTATGAAGTTGGTAGAGTGCTCAAGGCAAACTGGTTTTAAAAATTTGTTTGTGGCCAGCCTTTGAGCAACAAAAGTGCTGACCCTGAGTCATTTTCATAGTTCAAAACACAGAGAGCCTGTGACAGCTGTAGTCTGAGAACTTGCTGGTGGACAGAGCATTATTACGCTACATTTTATCTCAAATATTCAACGCATAACGAAAAGTTTTGGTGTTCTTTATTCCTAACTGCAATAGAACAACAACTTATCACTATGCCAGACAATGTTACCTAAGTTCGACTGGAAATCTCTGACATTCGTGATCACCAATACCTGCAATCGAAACAGCGCCAACAAAGCATTGCTTTAGCAGACACATATGAACTGCCTAGAGTTGTCACCTAGGCACTGACACTGTTGTCACCTGCATGCAGTTGCCACATTGTATCTCAGCCCAACACTATTAATGAAAGGAATGCGCAGCCCGCCAGTGATAGCAATTTGATGTGAAAATTATCTGTTAAGAAAACTTGACAATGTTATTATAGGAGAAGCTAATACATGGTTTGTTTGAGTTGGAGAAGGCGTGACCTACTTCGGCATTCACCAGTCTCTTTGCCCCTAGCAGGTGTCCATGGTATGTCATTGTAGAAATCAGCGCACTGATCACAATTCTTCCCTTTGGTGTTGTGGGTACATTCGCATTTGCTGTGAACCTAAAAGATTTTCGCAATTGATACATAGTGAGTTGTTAGCTATACGGTTCCTCAGCAACATCAAGCTATAATATTAGTGACACCTCTAATAGAATATGCATGTAAGACATATGAAGGTAGCAATTAAAACGGCTGAATACAATTATATTTATTTGTTCAAGACGAAGGGGCATTCTTGCACTACCATATGTGGGCAGATGATCAGATCAGTGAATTTCATCGCATTTTACATAACAGCTGTTTATTGACTTCATCGCCATTGAAACACTCAAACTCACAGCAATATATGAAAGATTATCAAAGCGGAGTGATTACTCTATTCTGACTCATAGCTGAGTGATTACTCTATTCTGACTCAGAGCCGAGTGATTACTCTATTCTGACTCAGAGCCGAGTGATTACTCTATTCTGACTCATAGCTGAGTGATTACTCTATTATGACTCAGAGCTGAGTGATTACTCTATTCTGACTCAGAGCTGAGTGATTACTCTATTCTGACTCAGAGCTGAGTGATTACTCTATTCTGACTCAGAGCTGAGTGATTACTCTATTCTGACTCATAGCTGAGTGATTACTCTATTCTGACTCAGAGCTGAGTGATTACTCTATTCTGACTCAGAGCTGAGTGATTACTCTATTCTGACTCAGAGCTGAGTGATTACTCTATTCTGGCTCAGAGCTGAGTGATTACTCTATTCTGACTCAGAGCTGAGTGATTACTCTATTCTGGCTCAGAGCTGAGTGATTACTCTATTCTGACTCAGAGCTGAGTGATTACTCTATCTGGCTCAGAGCTGAGTGATTACTCTATTCTGACTCAGAGCTGAGTGATTACTCTATTCTGACTCAGAGCCGAGTGATTACTCTATTCTGACTCAGAGCCGAGTGATTACTCTATTCTGACTCAGAGCTGCCGAAAGCCGAACCATTTAAAGATGAAGCTATACAAAATTTTAGTAGACTTTATCAGAAAGCATCGTTATTTTTCTATCATTTGCAATTGCTCTTGTTGTTTTACGGAATCTGATGGCCAGGATGTTTCAAGATCAATTTTAAAATCGATAAAGCTAGATAACGGTTCAAACACTCAGAAAAAAAATGTGCGAAATGATGTCACTAGTTGTTATCCTTGCTACAGTTGATATCAGCTATTGCGTTCAAGTTGCAGTGTTACGCGCCTCTATTGTGTTGGTCTTTTTGGAACTATAGACATCATAATATCACTTTCACTTGATCGTTGTAACCGAGATCAAGTTTTATTGATTTTAATCTTGAAACATCTTGGCCATCAGATCACCTCAAACAAAAGCAATCGCAAATGATATAAAAATACCGATACAGTCATACCTTGACATATGAGCTTAATGTGTTGTGGGACTGAGTTCGTATGTCAATTTACTCGTGTCTCAAGGCACTATTTCCTTATGTAAAATAACTAAATACAAATTAACACGTTACTATACTATGGAAAAAGCACTTAAAACAGAATATTACAGCGGAAAATGTGTTTTTAATTGTTGTAATTTAATACATGAGCTAACAAAGTAACAAATACATATTTAGTTGTTAAAATCTGCAATAAAATGTAACATTACTGTGTACACTACTGTAAGATTTTACCTTCAAGACAAACGGTGTGGCTAACGGCGGTCTGAGGGAGACTTGCCAGCAACGCGCTCAGTACACTAAACTTTTGTAACGCTACGTAACAGAAATTTTTAATTTAACTCAGATGAATTTAGCTTACTAAACACACAAACTTGAAGCTAAGTTTTAATCTTTTACTAAATTTACTTTAATTTTGTCATCTTAATTTTTCTATTAGGCGTACCTGTTTCCGATTTTGCGCTTTCTGCCTCACGTTCAATGTAACTTTTAGCCAACCTTTTAAAAAAAAATTTCTAACTGATTCGAGGAGAAAGACTGAGCGATGCCGTTCTTAAGAGTGGTCTCTCGCATACTCGTATCTCAAAGAAGAAACTTGCTCAAAAGGCTGCTCGTACTTCGAATTTCCCCTATGTTGGTGCACTCGTATGTCAAGGTATGTTGGTGCACTCGTATGTCAAGTTATGTTGGTGCACTCGTATATCAAGGTATGTTGGTGCACTCGTATGTCAAGGTATGTTGGTGCACTCGTATGTCAAGGTATGTTGGTGCACTCGTATGTCAAGGTATGTTGGTGCACTCGTATGTCAAGGTATGTTGGTGCACTCGTATGTCAAGGTATGTTGGTGCACTCCGTATATCAAGGTATGTTGGTGCACTCCGTATATCAAGGTATGTTGGTGCACTCGTATGTCAAGGTATGTTGGTGCACTCGTATGTCAAGGTATGTTGGTGCACTCCGTATATCGAGGTATGACTGTACTTTCTGATAAATTTTTCTAAAAACAGTGTATCTTTAAATCTGATAGCTATATCATAAAGCAATACATTTAACTATGGCTTTAAAAACAAGCGTTGTCGAGATAGTCATTAAAAGTTGGATAACATTGGACCTGAAACCATGTTGAATATATCATATCCGATATGTTATAAACCATGTTGAATATATATCATATCCAACATGTCATACACCATGTTGGATTCATCATATCCAATATGTCATAAACCATGTTGAATTCAGCATATGCAACATGTCATAAACAACGTTGAATTCAGCATATCCAATATGTCATAAACCACGTTGAATGCAGCATATCCAATGTCATAAACCATGTTGAATTCAGCATATTCGACATGTCATAAACGTAGCCGTGTGTATGGCAGATAAGCTTTATATGGCAAACTTGGAGTTAACTGACTTTTCTTATATATAAACAAGGCGCGCGCGCGGTGGTTTGCTGGTGGGCTTTTAACATGGTTTGCCAAAGCTTATTGAACGATTGCATTACTAGTGCAGCTACCACCACCCAAACACAAAGAACATGTTTTCCATCGCTGCCACCAGATTATGCTCATTTAGCTACTAGCCCCCATATTGTTAATGCCGCACTTATTCATTTATAAACCTAACCAATGCAAATAAATTTAAAGATAATAAAAAGTATTACAAAAGAAATAATTTTAGGTTCAAAAATTAGATAAACCAAAAATCTACAAAGCTAAACAAAAAATGATGTTGGATGTGTTTGCTGACAAATTACATATTTTGATAAACTTGAAAAATAGTAGAATAACAATCCGGTATAAGGAAGTAAAAATAGTGATGATATTGAATTAAAATCTTCAAGAGGCTTGAACACTATTGGTCTAGTTCACTTATAGTGGCTCACAGTAAATTTATTTTTAAGTGTATAGTAAGATAAGTTCATTTAAGTTAAATTCAAAGTTCATACTATGTTACGGAGTGCCACAAAGAGTGAAGCGTACAGATCGTGTCTGATGACAAGTTTCTCTCTTACATCGCCATTAGCCACTAAGTTTGTCTCGAAGGTAAGAACTCCATACAGTACTGTACATATTAATATTACATTTTATTGCAGATGATAACCACTAAATAGGTATTTGTTACTTGGTGAGCGTAGGTGGTGAATTACAACAATTAAAACACATTTTTCCAATTGTAATATCCTGTTTTTGTGTGGTTTTTCAGAAGCTAGGAACAGATTAATTTGTATTTAGTTATTCTACATAAGAAAAATTGATTTGAGATGCAGAGTAAATTGACATCGAGCTCAGACCTGGCGTGCATTAAGCTGGTATGTCAAAGTATGATTGTAAGAGGTTTTAGTTTCCCAACCAATATCCAAAATGATATAGAGCTGCTCTTGTTATTTATGTTAAATGATGCGGTTCAGTACTACCAAGTCTGTTTTCTGTCCTAGCCATAAAATACCATTATTTTTACTGTTTTTTAAAACTACCAAAAAATCAGCTTTCCGATTATGAGTGTGACCAAAATAGCGGGCAGTTCTCAAAAAACTGTCATCTAAACTATTTTCTTTCCCACTTATAGCGGCGCACTGGTGCTGCGCTAATGTGAGCATAGCCTGCTAAAAGCTCAATCAACCACCCTTATACCAATGATAACAGCTTTTAGCCTGTCTGAACCTCCCTTTAACCTTAAAATGCAGTCATTAACAACCCTACTACTTCAGATGGTAGAATATTTGTAAATTCAAACATACTGCGCATACCATAGTAGACATTCTGATATACAACTGCCTACCATGTCTTCAACATCCCAGTCACTTTCATCAGAAGGCACACATCGGGAGGCATGGCCATAGCATGAACAGCTGCCTCTCACAACCATATCATAAATAGCGTAATAGTACTTCTCATTGATTTCTTCTCTTTGAGCGAGCAAATCATCACCTGATAAAGTGAAAGAAAAGGTAAACAACAAAAGCTAGGAAAAGCACATACATGGGGAGACAATTAAGGTGCCCTATTATAAAGAGCTTTGCTGGTGATAGCTTTAAATCACTATGTTTCCATGATGCGCAGTGCTTCGGAGTTGCGCTATCTCCGAATCATGGAAACGGCGTCTTCGCACTGAAATCACTGCGCACTGATCAGTGCGAAGCCAGTGCAAATTCGCAGCAAGGAAACAGCGACTGCGCAGTGGCTGCGCATAGCTCTCATGCCGTGGAGACAGATTTTACGATGGCCATAAACTAGTACAAAGGTTGTCCTGCTAATCTTGTTTTTTTCACTATTCTTCCGATCTTCTTTCACATAAATTTAATTATAGTCTGCATTCACGAGGATGATGAGGTGATTACTTTCCTGGACTTTGTTATCGATGCCAACACTTCGAAAAATAGGTGGCAAGTCCAAAATTAACGTTTAAATAATATATTACTTAAAAATACTTATTAAAAATATATCACTAAGTAAAAAGTGTGTTAAGGTTTGTAAAACCTTGTAAATGTGTATTGTAAATAAAAGTATAATGACGACAGAATAATAAAAAAAGACTGTTTATGACGTTCGGTATCCGTGATCGATTCTATTTCTCCATCAGGCGATTCGATTTATACAATTTCTCTTCTCTGGCTAATTTGCGGTATTTGCTGAAAACCACTGCGCAGCATGGAAACGTACAATCCCCTCGACTTCGGAGGGGGCTGCTTCGCAGTACTGCGCACCATGGAAACATAGTGAATGAGTGTCTCTGTTATTTCACAAATAACAAATGCTGATCTAATTGCGAAAAATTTTCAACCGTTTGTCAAAATAAGCGAAATGACGAGGTTGGACAGGCAAAAATACTTTTTCATATGTGTTGTAGCATTCTAGTTTTATATTTCATAAAAAATATGTAGATATAGTTTTGTGATTAAAATAATTCATCCCATGTAATTTCATCCTACATGAGTTCGAATCCACTACGATGCAATCTTTTTCTCAGCTATCAATCAGGACTTCTGACAAACGGATGAGCACGACTCATATTATAGTGAAGACTAACACTCTGTGCAGTCCTGTCTGCTATGAAAGATGGTCAGGTGCGCCGATAAAGCACAACTAGTCATATTGCGAGAAGGCAGTCAATTGAAGCAGGTGTTAGAGTTTCGGTTTACCAAGCTGGATGGCATGAGTTCAAATCTCGTACGGTGCAATATATTTTCCCAACTTCCAATCGTGGCCTCAGATCGACAGACGGATTATAGTGAAGATCGAGACTGCTAAATGAAAGAACTAACTTTACAGATGCATTCTCTTCCTGACGCAATTTAACAGTTGGTCTCAAATTGTGTCAGTAGATTATTCTTTAAAAAACAGGGAAATCTGTGAACTGTTCACCGAATGCTGAAGCCACCCAGTAGAGTATGTATTCGGTAAGATGCTCATGTAGGTTCATTCAGCCCTGTATTTATGAGTCGACTTTTACTCATCAATAAATAAAAACGAAAAATGAAAGAATAATATCATGAATGTTGAAAGCCTATCAACAATCTCAAAAATGCTGGTGAGGATGATGTGAAAAATACTAGACTCTAGACATGCAGTGGTCTAGCACTGCCTGGTATTGCAACTGCTCGCTCCTCAGTAAATTGGCTGAAAGGGCAGCTACTCGTGTGTCAGCGTTTATTACTAATTAGAAGGTAGTAGCAGTTACTAGGTGAAGATAGTTCCGGTGGGACAGTACAAGACTATCTCTACGGCCATGCGAGAGGATGACAGATACCAGTAACCAATAATAAGCTTGGTTGAACTCATCATATGTTTGGGTCCGAAAAAGGTAGAAATTAAAGAGACATTCTTTTAGTTCTGAGACATCACTTTTAGTTCTGCACTCAAATCAGGCACTTGCATCAGGAATCAGGTGTCGTTATGTAATGATCTAAGACTAAACTGAGTGTGTTAAACTGTTCAATGTTATGCAATTGTTTATGGAGCCACCACAGTGAATCAGACAGATACATATGATACGCGCAGCAAACAGGCCACTTCCTGTCCATGTTTGTTTCCAACAAGTCAGCTAGTAGACATCACTAGTTTAGAGTATATGAACTGTTGTCTTTAGGAACAAGAATGCATTAATTTCTGGGCACAGTCTATACAGAACCGCCAATAACAAAAAAGAAATCGCTGTCATATACAGTGCACCCTCGAGATACGATTACCCTGATATACGATTTTTTCACCTTACGAAGTCAAACATCGTGATATCTTCACCTCGCTATACGAATTTTATTTCACCATACGAATTTGAGAAAAGTTTCGCCCGAGTTAAAATTTGGCCGTCGGTGTGCTCATAACACACGTCGAAATAAAAAAGACACCGAAATATAGTTTGCCGAAAACATTCTTAGAACGTTTAGAAGAGACACGATGATCGACTTCTCTCATATCCGCGTGGAAAATTTCGTGTAAAATGCACAAGCGAGAGCAAATATTCATTTGTAGCGTTATTATAGCTTTTGCTATAAACTTTCAAGTCAGCATACGTATATAACTACAAGTATCTACATTTAATTCGTTATCTATGGAATCTGAGACCGATCCAAACGTTACAAAACGAAGGAAAATTGATTTCTATGTCAACGAAGTTGGATGTCGTAAATAAGAAGGGACCCGTATTATTGACATTGTCAAGGAATATGATCGCAACCAATCAGCATTTGCAATTATTATGCAATTATTATTAAAACAAGAACTCCATTAAAGCAAGCACAAGAAAGAGCTTCCGACAGAAGATTTGAATGAGCTAGGTCATGCACGCGATCAGCATTCAAAAGGAGCAACCATTTAGTAAAGGCAAGGATGTAGAAGATACGGAAAACCCCACATTCGCAGAAATATTTTGAGTGTTTAATTTACTGATGTGGACTGGTACATTAAAACAATGCATGTATAATATATATTATTTATCTCTTGTGTGGCATGTTTTTCATATTTTAGTCATTTTATTTGTTTCCTTTTGGTTTTATGTTTTATTCTCTTGTTTAACCATGTCTTTGCATATGGGCTTGTTATCTTCTACGTGAATACAATTCATCGTATGTATGTATGTAACTCATATAACTAGCTACTCAGGATAGTTGAAGCATCCACATTACTTTCTGAAACTTGCTAAAGCCCTGTCCCCCCTAGGGTATAAATACGTACAAACTTTGTATGTATAGTTACATTGATTCTTTTGCACATTTCATACAAGACAAACTACTGTACCACATTCTCTGGATCCTTTTACAAGCGCTAGCTAGAAATTTTCTGCATTGCACCATCAATTTTTTTCGTAGAAAAGGTAGAAGAATTGGACAGGAATGGACAACTTCTTTTAGCCTACTAAAAAATTCCAATTCATTACGTTTTAAATTTATTTTCAAGTGCACAGCACCATAATTAGCATTGATACGCTTTTGCCTCATCTCTGCTTTACTCGCTACATGTACCAGCTAAAGCCACGTTACTCCAAAGGTATGTACGTCCTGTATAGAAAATAAAATTTTATTTTTCTTTTCGGTAGCCATTAAATGGTCAAGTGTGCGAGGGGCCGCTTTCTATAACTGCATCGCTCGGCCTTATTGATTTAGGTTGAAAAAGGTTTCAAACAGATAGGCTAAAGTTTATAGTGAAAGTGAAGATATGAACTGCTGAAGGATAAAATTTCGTGATAAAAAGTTGATACATACTAAAACTTAGTTTCAAGTGTAGGTTTAGCAAGCTAAACTTACTTGAAGTGAATTCAAAGTTTATGTTATGCGTACCTTTTGAAGGCAAGAACTCCTTACCGTACGTTATGCATTTGGTACACACATTATAATTTTGCGTTTTATTGCAGATCATAACCATTAAAATACACTAAATACAATACAGTTTCTGTAGGTAACTATAATTACTAAAGTTAACATACTATTTTGTTGCTAATTGTCAATATGTACACATTTTTATGAAAAAAATTTGACGATTTTCACCAGGGAGTGTTTGCATTGTTTAATTACAATGGTCTATATACCCCGATATACGAATTTTTCACCATACGATGCCAACCCTGGAACGAATTAACATCGTATCTCGGGGGTGCACTGTAATTGACAACCTTCGGAGTAAAATGACAGGTTGAAAATGGACACCTGAAAACGCAAGTCCTGGCTACAAAGGTCGATAGTTTAGGGTGTTGATGTTCGATATCGAGCACTGCAACGGTGCCTAGGTGACTACAAAGGTAGAGCGTATATGCTTCCATCTCAATCTCATGTATTTATGGCTTATTCCTGATAATACCTGCATATACATCCTTCTTGGCCAACGAAACTTGCCTCAGGCTATTTTGATGGATCCTTTCTTATTAGTTTTGATGACATGGAAGGCATGCACATCGGGCTAACAGTCGGCCAACGAAGCTACGATTTCGAAGATCGCAAACTCAGTGGATATGGCGAACAAGGCACAAGATGTCCATCCAATAGTAAACCTAGCACTTACCTAGGGTATGAAGCTTTTGAAAGACCACTCTGAGGTTGGTAAGCTTAAGAAGGTCTTGCACTTGAGGAATATATGGGTCATTAATGTCCATTTGAGTAGAGAGCACCTTGAATACGACCTGTGGCAGAAGAACAGACAATTCCGTCATAAATTGACAAGATTATTCAAAATATTTACTAACTAAAGGTGCAGGCGTCTAACAGTTTGAACACATATGCACCTACAGCTGTGCAGGCCTATAATCAGAAGCATATTTCAATGTAGATTGAGGTCATGATACGTAAAATGACACACACAATAGCAATTGCTTGAGAAGTGGTTATATAACATATAAGATATGTATAGCTCTTTGTTGATAATGTGATTTACAGAAACAATTAATCTGTAATGTTCTAACTAGTGCCGCTGTCTATTAGGCTGTCCTTGCATCTCTTCTTAAGTATAACATTACAGTGTTGAATGAGTTCTCTCGACTCTCCTACCAAGTAGAGACAGCATGAGACTTGCTGCCATACTGGTGGATTTCTATTTATTATTTATGACAAAATCAGGTCAGCGTAAGCAGCATATGTACTAGATTTTATCTAATTTGTCCTGAACAAAGAAGAATAGAAGAGGGAATCTCGAGTCTGAACAACAATCTGCTCATCGTCTAATTAATCAGCTAAAGTGTATGCACTTTGTTTAACCAGAGAAATTATTAAATTTATAAATTAATTACTGTTGGTGGTTGACAAGAAAACTATTGGGCAATTGGTCTTCAAGCAAGCACTCTCTTACCTCTCCCCTTGATGCTGGCAGCACATTAGAATATTTCTCTTCGCATATCACTGGATTATCCAGCGAGATCGGTCCTCGAGATATTTGAGGATAAGTCAGATTGCAGTCTTCCGCGAAGTACCGGTAGTCTTTCCAGGTGGTTCCAAAATCGAACGATCGTTCAATATACATAGCCTTTGGTCTGAATGTCTTGAAGGTGATAATGAGATGAGTGAAGTGAAATTCAGCATCGAGGTCAAGTTGCAAGGAAACGCTTTCCTCTCCGTTTCGACCTTGCCACCATCTTCGCAATCGGTCCCGAGAAAAGGTTGTAACGATATTTGTCACATTGTGACTATTTGGGTTGGATTCAGACCAAGGTTGTCGGGAGTCGCATGTGAAACAACTCTTATTAGAGTCACTCACATCTCCGACGACACAGTATTGCTCCTCCCGCCTCAGCCCACACGTTGAGTTGACTTTCAAATTGTCCTCTCTGCCAACTAACAAGTTGCCGGTGGCTGGGTAACAGCTACGCCCCAAACATGATGGCTGGGAGCCACTCAGCTGGCAATGCACAGATGCTAAAAAATACCAGCGAGTATTAATAGGAGACTCAAATTTCCTTATATTCATGCATTTGGAATATTTTGGGATACAGACGATATTGATCTGGTATCTACGTACATACAGCACAAAAAGGAAATATCTATGAAAGCGTCTTTTGTTTAATTACTGACTCGGGAGATTATTATAGGATGGAGTGGCTGTTTATGATTAGAGAGAGGAGACCGCAAGGGTGGCAAAGTTACAAGAGGGGGACTGTGAGGCTGTGAGTGCAACCAGACAGTGCTTCCAGTCATTCATAGAACAGGGACCCTTTCATTACACGCACTCCAAACCTCACTTCACGTCTTCTCCTTCTCTCCTACTCCCCAGATGTCTCAAACAACCTTACATTATCTCCTACTTACTATTTTCATTCTAGGTTGTGCAGTAATTTCACTTCACATTACTTCACTTACATTACTCCTCCTAATCCGAATACGTGTCAAAAAAATTTCATTTCTACTATTTTAGCTACTCCCCTGTTTTTACTGCACAAATAAGCTTTATTTCACAACCTTCCACCACTCCCAACACAATTTTCATCTCACAACTTATAATTAACTTTTTCTTGCTCTCTTCCAACCAATCGCAGACAGGTGTGACAAACAAAACTAGCTTCACACCCTCCCATTCTTGTCACTCTCTCTCTCTTTCTCTCCTGTCTGTTCATGAACGTGTCTATCAGTGCTTACTTTGTAGAGTAGCCAGTAATAATATAACAACCACACTGCTCCGGAGTCTCATTTTGTCCTCAGCAGCTCCGCACCTTCTGTACAGTCTTCGCTCTAGTACTACAAACATTAGTGACTAGCTATCAACAAGGCCAGATACATAGCATTACGTATAAATTACTATCATTATTGTTAATCAAAGCACAAGTTAAACCAGAGGCTTGTTCAGATCGTTCAGCCAAAATCCCTTCAGGTTGCAATAGAATTTGTCCTCTCAGTTCCCTAATACTTGACTACATAATCTGTTCATTAATTATTGCCCCTACCTCAGGTTTATTAGTGCACTGCTATTGTTAGCGCTTTGCCTTTCTTCCTACTAGTTAAGTCGTGTGAGTTAGCTTCTTGTCTTGGTCTGTATGCAGTGCACTGCTAATCCACATTCACTCGCCAGCTCTTTCTAAAATTCTACAGAAATTGAAAAATTCTGAACAGATTTAAAAGGCAATATGCATTATGTCTTGCTTATGAAAAACGCTTTGTAAAATTTTGTTTCATGATTTGCAAAAACGGATAAAACACAGCATTATCTCAAGCAAATCAACAACCACAGAGTAAACCTGTCCTTAACAAATAAAGCAATTTAAAATATTCAATGACTTTACCAGAGAGAGAGAGAGAGAGAGTAGCTAGCTACACAATGTAAAATTATGTGTATCTTAAATTAGAGTAAGCCATGAATATTCATGATAGCCACGACAAATTAGTCGCAGGCTATCAGTGTCTTTGCCTCCAAAATTTTAACACATCAGCTCACTCGAGTGCAATTAAAAATGATCCTATCAGTGATAGAAGATGCAGTGCTATATGGCATCCAGTATCAGCTGTATAACATTAAAGAAAACTGTATTATGCACTAACTGATTTTAGAAACTGAGAAAAGAGAAGTCATGGAGAATAGCCAGCAAGTTCCATATCCATGCAAGAACACAATCAACTTTACTGAGGGAACACTATCAAGGCAGCCACATTAGAGCCTGATGTATTAGCTGTAATTCTATGCTATGATAGTAAGTCGAACAATGACTGCACTGAAAAAATGTTGCTCAGTTTCACTCTCATCACTGGTGAAGATAGAATTACAGAAATGATCCGGTCATTCCTGTCAGTGACAAGCAAGCTGTCTGCAAAGCTTGTCATTATACTATATCTATCGCTTGGGCTAAAAATAGCTCTGTAAAACCTTGCATAGCTAGAAGATCGATTTTAACCAAACATCGCCCTCTCGCTGACTTACAGCGCTGGTAGATGGCAGTTAATATACAGAACAAACTTATGGCGCATACGTACTGTGGCTACCTGCTGCATTTCCAACACACAATAAACTAAATGAGTGACATGTGATATACTAGCCTATATTCTTAAAATATATTTAAGCGTTCTTTAGTAACTTTTTATATGATACAAACAAGGTTTCCAATTATTTATGCAGCATTATAAGTTGAAAAAAAGTAAAAACCAATTTGTACAACAACCAGATTTCCTTTGATGCTGATTTAAAATGTTCTGTCTAGAATGGCAGAACCACACAGCAATAACAAATATTTCCTATAAGGGAATTCATGCTACCTTAAAGCAATGTGAGCAAAATGTAATCATAACAAAAGAACATCATTAAATGTTTCAACTTAAATCCTATGCTTTTCTCTGCGTAGTAAAAGGTTCAATAATAGCATAAAAAGTCCCAACAGAAATGGAACTATCAGTGTGCAATTAATATATATCTGAAGTCGTCATGCTTTAAAAACAGTTGAACATAGCGATAAAAAGTTAATTACCAACTGAACAACGGATATGCTTAGCCGTTTGCATAAAAGTACAACTATACCTGATTTTGCACTAGCAGTTAGCAGTATCCAGGGATAGATCCCGTAAACGGCTCTTTCAACCCTTGAGTTTATCCTGTAAACTGACTGCAAATTTGCAGACATGCTTTGTTTCGATGAACAGACGGCTTTAAGCCTGTGAACCCTATTAATGGCTGTGCTTTGGCAGTTAAAAATGTAAGCAGCCGTTACATTGTAGAGCTTTGCTAAATAATTATGAATAGGCGAAGAAGAATAGGCGGGGCAAAGGATGAATTGGGCGGAATAGGGAGCATAAACAAAGCACTGTGACGACGGCTAGTAGCCACGCTGTAGGAGAGCGAGTTTTGTCCCGTCCCACTTCAGTACATTTATGATTTGTGTGACGTCGTGCGATTACGAATATGGGTGTAGTTCGAGCGTACAATTTCATCCTGTGCAGAACGACCTATGCATTTGTATGAAGTTACTATGAGAGTATTCTCTTCCATCAGCTCTTTTAGGTCCATCCTTGCATGCCACTCTCACAATTTAAGGCAATTTAACAGCCTACTAACAAGGCCACAGATACATACACTCTAAAAAAGTTGGTCATTTTTATTAATAGTGGCATCAAATAAAACACATACTGAAAATGTGAAACTAGTAATAAGTGCAAGTCAGAAATAAAAAATCAGAAAATAAAGGAATTTCCATTTCATTAAGGTGTTGAGGAGAGGATCAAGAATACTACTTGAGCTTCTCGACCAAAAGAAGTTGTTTAAAGTTTTTACTATAAATAAACATTTTACACGGTTAAAAATATCAGCATTTATCTAGCCTTCTTATGATTAAAAAAGCATTACGTTGAACAAGATTGTCTTATTGTTTTGGATGCATACACTGGCTATGGTAGAGTGACTCAACTTGACCAAGCGCGGGTCTCCTTGACTAATTGTATTAATTTCCATGCTCCGAACATCCGTAGGTGAGACTTGAATGTCATAAAAAAATTGTACATCTCTCATTACATAATAACAAGGCATTGTTATCATAGAACCATGGTAGGGAACCTGGAAGCTTGGTAGAACCTAGAAGAGGTAGGCAAGCCTAAACAAGCCTGCAACACGTGGACCGAGACGTGCCTATAACTTGCTGACATCCGGTGAGACCTTGACAGAGCTATGACTCATTTACTCAGTGAAGACGCTGACATGGAATGTTTGCAACTAATTAGGTAGCTGAGAGGGAAGACTTTGATGGAGATTATGTTACCATTGTTTGTTAAGCATCCTACCCGCTTTCCTTCTTTCCTTATGTAAATCAATATGTACAACTTTGTTAATAACAATAACATTTTATTTAACAGTTTTTCACCAGTTGCCGAAGAATTGCTTTATAAATTAGATATGTATGGTTAGGGTATGTATGGAGTTAGGTGGGTAGCCCCTGTGTAATTTCGCCTCAAGATTATGGAAAATTATAGATCCTATTGGAAAAGTGCTGTTTCCTGTTACAATAAAACTTAGTCGACTCGCTGAAAACATAGAAACCCAAACTGATGTTGTTTGCGTGTTTGCACTGAAGTTCCATCCATCTACATGTAGTACCGTCTAATAGTCTCCTACTATATTCAATTCCACCATCCAACTAAGCCTTTCCAGTATCCATGAATGTACATACTCCTTACCATAGGGCTCGCTAGCTATATAGTTAGGCTATAGTTGCAGTGTAGTATACTTTTAATTTTTTTAGAGAGATAGAATAATATATGTTGTTGCTTTTTCACTCATCATTCCCACTTTCTTTCTCTTAAACTCAACCCTTAGCTTCGGAGTTCCTGGTTGGGTGGAGGGAAGGTGCATTAGTTTATAATCATTGTCAACACAACACGTAGTATCTTTGTAACAATGACAGCACAAGAAATCAGCGAGTCAAGCCGGAAACTCATTCAATCGGAAACATCGCTTTTCCAATAGGATCTATAATTTTCCCAAGATTATGACTTACTCTTTATGCATTGAATGGGAGTTCGCTAAGAGTGTAAGAAGGCGTGTTAGGCAGTTGGAATAGCATGTCAGTACTTGTAGTGATTCATGTGTAAACAATGGAGAGTAACTGCAGAGAAGTTAGGTTTATAGCACTTAGTTTTAAAACTAACATGACACACATGACCCGCAAACTACAGGTTGGCGGTTCAATTTCCCGAAAAGGTTACCGGTGTTGACAGGAATGATACCCAACCATAAATTGCTGGAAACCAGTGCGGCATATTTCCAGTTGTCAAGGTCCCATTCCACTGGACTCAGACATTGTTTTTGCAACAGTACTCTTAGAAACATGCACATCCTCTGCTTGGTGTAAGCTAAGCAGACGGATTACTCGTGAAAATTTCAAATTCGAGCGATTACTAGCCGAATTGGAAATATGTGTGTAGTTATTCAAAAGATCGTATCTATTGACAATTAGACAAATTACCCATTTTTCATAAACATGTCACTCATGGCATTTGGAAGAAAAGGGTCATATTCAATACCAACTAACAAAAAATAAAACTTTCTATTCGGGTTCTGTGCTGTCATTTTTTTCATATAAAACAAATGGTCACACATGTGCAATGCTTGAGATGTTTGAGGTAAAAAATCTAAAAGATTTGCTAGTTTTGAAGCTTAAATATAAAGATTGTTTCATAACTTGTATTTCTTTTGTATCTCTGACCATATTCTTTTGTTGGCACAAAGTTATGACTTTTTCTTTGACAGCTTAATTGAATGCTGAAACAGCACAGCAGAAAATCGTAACTTTTACCGCGTAAAAGACATTCTTCATTCGCCTGTGAAACTGACCTTTGCCTGCATGTACACATATGTTTTTGCTTTCATCATTATCCCCATCCCCAAATGGCGCTTCTGTATTGGGGAGTAAAAATCACAGAGAATTTTAAGCTAAATCTCTGTACCTTTTAACGTATCATGCCATCATAACATTTTTCCAACACCCACTTTGAAGGTTTCACGGGTTGCAATTGTTACCCAGATAAATTGCTACAACCTAACCAGGTTATTTCGTTCGCTTTGCTTTAATGGTAGCACATCAGCATAAACCAGTTTGTACTACACCAAGGTTTTACTTTATTATATTCCTGTAGATGTTGACAGTACGTCGGGTTTTCTTAATCGATAAACACAAAACTCTCAATACTATGACTGTGTCCTTCTCTTGCGCATCTTGTTGCAAGAAAAGAGGCAATCTTTTTCTGATAATTCGAGGGATTCTAAATTTTTTGCGCTTCAACTTGCAAAACACCTCTTTAAAAAATATATCAAAAAAGGCTGGCAGTTTCCTGATAACCCCACATAGCAATATCTCTCATTTTTAATGTTTCACTGGTGATTAACTTAGTATTCAACACTGGATCTAAGGCTAATCCCTCAATATGTATCAAAAGTTAATTTAGAGTGATACATATTGATGGATTAGCCTAAGATCCAATGAGCATTTGAGGTATTTGAGGCTACAATTTTGAAGCTATTTTGATTACACACATTTTGATTTTCTTTACTTGCACCAGAAGTGTAAACTGCATTATGGAAGTTTTGCTTAGCTAAAAAAAATTGTTTGGATACTAATATTGACTAGCTCAACTGTGCAGAAGAAGAGTTGAGGTCAGAAGACACTGTAGAAGATATTGAACAGCCAAAAATTTATGAAATGCTTTCAAACGAAGGCAACATTCAGAATGCAACTGGCCGAACAAATGGTGCTAATATTTTTGTTTTAAAAATGTTAATTTTAGTTTTTGAGTGTATTATTCTTATTATAAACATGGTTTGCTTATGTAACTTATTCTTGAAAAGGTATTTGTAGCATTTGATAGATTATTATAAAAATGATAGTCTTGCAGGTTTATGCGCTTTTATGCAACCTTGTTAAATATAATTATAAAATGAAAGTATGCCTCCAAATTTATAATGAAACAAAAAACTTGAAAGCTCCAAGAAACTGCAACACTGACTATAAGATCATTGTAGGTTAATTGAAAGCAAGCGATATCAACTGGTAGAAACAGGTATCAGCTTCCCGGGCTTATGTATTTAGAAATCTACGACAAGTTGGAGGTAAATTAGCAAATTTCTTACATCCATTACAGTCAATGTCGCTCTGCCCGAAGGAGAGTACAAAATATAGGCGACATTCAATTGGCATGTGAAAGGGTTAAATTTATTTTAAATAAATTTAAAAATACAACAGCCACCCTTTATTTGAACGTCACCTCTAGCAAAGCGTCACTAATGGAGAAAGGTTAAAAGGTAGAGCGCGTTGGCCTTCACATATGTTCAAATAAGAGGTTTTACGGCAATTGCTAATGTACACAACCACGATGGGGAGTTGTCACTGCTTTACATTTTATTTACTTTTTGCACATCCTTGGCTGTTTGTTTCTTTGGTTCTTTAAGGCTAGACTGAAACAATGAAGCTGTCAGCCTGCAATGTCTTCTTTTCAAGCTCCAAAATCAACATGCTAATCTAAAAATCTTTGACATTTTACAAATTTTCACCAATTTAACATATACAGCCATTGAAATTACTACACTAACACGGATAAAAATAGCTACTAATCCGCAAGGCCGATATATAGATAACATCATAATCACGTAATCTAGATACTTGCGATACATATCATTTATTTAACAATCATAAACCAAGAATATAAACTAAACATACTTAGAAGCGCTGCTTGCAGCAACAGCATCGTACAACACAAGTGATTGATTGAAAGAAAAATAGGACAAGTCTACAGCATATGATTGGTTCATGTGAATATGGTAGGTAAAGAATAGTACATGTATCGCCCAAATAAACGACCTTTAGTCAACCGTCTTAATGACTATTCCAGCCACTTACGTTAGAGATTGTGCTAGTACACCTTGGTATCACCCCTAACTATAGTCATTGCCAGCTCTGCTATTCCCATTTACTTCACCAAAAAGCATAGGAAAAAGATAATACGAAGCAAGAACTCAAGGGTACCTAAGGACATGAGTAAGAGATGATAAGAAATAAGAACTCCAGGGTAAGAAGGTACTACATGAGCGAAAATGTAATACAAAATAAGAATTAAATGCTATTTAAACGATGGAATGCTCAAGTAATGTAAAGAATGATAACTTAATTCATTTGAAAATATTCTACTTTTGGCAATAATGGCATAGAAACATCTCAGTTATTCTATATATTAAAATTGTTTATACAAGTGGCTTTGAACTGTCACAACATAAGTACAAAGTACATATGTACAAAGTAATATTATACACAATAGTATATGAAGGAGACAATGGCAGAAACAATCATGCCATCAGGGTGCAAAAACTATAACTTACAAACTAACGATCTAAAATAGTCATTAGGCTTACTTTTGCAAAAACCACTCAAAAAAGAAAATTCTACAACTTGTCTTTGGCTGAAAATAAAATTTCAACAAAACCTGTAAAGTCTTCAAGTAACCAATAAAACAGTTTCAAGAGGACAATCCAAAAATTTGTTAGCAAAGATACAGCAGAATAGTGTTGGATAAATTGATCAATTTCCAGTTCTAGAACTTCTAAAGATAATCAGAAAATTTTCTCTCATAGCAGTAAGAGTTTCAAGGGTCTATCTCATCCATTTCAGGGCCTACCCCATTTTTGAGAATATCATCAATACCAAGACTCTCAGCATTGTCGTCTTCCATTAAAGTCTTCTCATTGTCAATATAACGAACACGTTTAGACATTTCAACACCATACGTTATATTGTCATTGCCTTTTGGAGTTACCTTATCACTACCTGGAATGCCTGTGTCGGGAATGTGATTTGAAGAATGGGAAGAGCCGTAGCCTTGATCTGAATGGGTGCGTTGAGAGTTCTGGGATCCCATACTGTAATATGGCTCTGTGTGAGACATGCCCAAAGACAGACTCTCATCAGCAGTAGCGAGACTAACAGCAGAAGTCCAAGAGGTTAAAGAGAGCAGGTTTTCAGACGCCGACGTATGACTAAGGTCGTCACCTTCACTACTAAATTCTTTCGATGACTCGGCATGTGTCTCTGGTGGTAACGAAGTAGTACTGTTCGACATGATGTCAATAATCTTTATAGTTGGTCTTCTACGTTGGTAAAAAAGAATATATGCGGCACTAGAAACAACTTCGCTGGAATCTTTAATAGTAGTCACTGAGCGGTCATTCATAAGTCTCCAACCTAATGGAAAAAGTAATATGAATATCGCTATGATTATACGAAGATATCTACAGATAATTGATGAATATAGGTGATTGCTGATAACAACCAATACACAGATATGTCTAAATAAAATACTAAAAGAAGTTAGTATGATGATAATTATGCAATAGAAAATCTACTCAAAAAATTCATTAGTTTTAGAAGCCGTTTCATAAGCAGAACATTTCCTAAATAGGAATGCATTTTACCCCATAAATGTCCAACCCCTAAATCTTTTATAGACCCTGTTATAATAAATTATTTATAAAATCTCTTATAAATAAACAGACTTATTTATAAAATCTGCTATAAATAAACAGATTTATTCAAAACATCTGTTATAAATAAATCTGTTCCAACCCCTCACCAAACTCAGACATGATCACTATGTTTCTATGACACGGCTGAAGCGGATTTGGAGTTGTGCACACATTGAGTTACCGTGCGAGGAGTTTCAATGGACCTTCCCATGTTATGGATTAAAGCGGGCTCTTTGTTAAAGAAGATAAGGATTTCTATACCAGAGGTCATAGCGGTGCACTCGGGACTGCTCAAATCGAAATAAAAACGACTAAAGTGTGTAAAATGTTTAAAATAGAATAGCTTGCACGACATTTTTTTTGCATCATCCGCAGGAAACATTTAGTAAAAACTCACGAGTAACAAAACTTGTTTGACTTGCGAGTTTTTACCATTTCTATTCATTTCTAATCCAAAAAGCTGCAGATTAACTGCATCTTAGAAACATTATTCATATGAATTATAAATATTTCAACCCTGTAACAAATATATGTGAGATTACAGTCATACCTCTACATACGAGCTTAATACGTTCTTGAGCTGAGCTCGTATGTCAATTTTTTCATACCTCAAAGCCATATTTCCTATATAAAATAACTAAAAACTAATCAATCCAATCTTCTGAAAAACTACCTAAAAACAGGATGCTACGATGAAGAATGTTGTTTAATTGTTCTAATTCCCTCCCTACAAAGAGTAACCTATCAGGTGGTTACGATCTACAATAGCATGTAACATTAGGATGTATAGCACTGCATGGAGTTCTTACCTTCTAGACAGACATAGCGGCTAACGACCTTGTGAGATAGACTTGACGGCAACGCATTCGGTACGCTACACTTTTATGACGCTAGGTAACAGCATAAACTTTAACTTTAACGTAAATGAATTACCGTACTTTTCGGACTATTAGCCGCAAGTTTCTCCTGAGAATTTGAACCATGCCTCTTATATAAGGGTGCGGCTATTCTGTAGCTTTTTCTTTCACCGCTTAGGCGCATGGCCAGAATCTCCGGTTAGTGCGCCTCTAGCAGTAAAAGAAAATACGAAACAGTGCCTAACGGTACTGTTCCGTTACGCACAAGGTTAAAAAGGGTCGGTTAATATGAAATAGAGCCGTTTGGCACTGTTCCGTTTTAAAGAGCCAAGTTGGTGCCGCGTTAAAAAGCACCGTCCCGAGCTCTGCGGCTTATACAAAGGTGCGGCGTATGTATTGTTTTATTATCACTTTTTGGAAAATAAAGCGGATGCGGCTTATATAGGGGTGCGGTTTATAGTCCGAAAAGTACGGTAGCTTACTAAAAGTAAACTGTAATCTTACACTAATCTTAATTTTGTCTTCAGTTCCATTTTTATTACTTTCTTACGGCTCAGCGATTTTCGCTTTGCTTTCACTCTCCGTCGTTTTTAGCCGACCTTTTTAAAGTTTTTTCAAACTGGTCTGACGAAAAAGACCGATCGATGCTGTTCTCAAAAGCGACCTCTCGCATACTTGGCCACCTAACGGCTGCATAGAGAACCATCTCATATCTCAAGGCATAATAATTCTCAAAACTTCACTCGTATTTAAAGTCTTTCATTTGTTGGGCACTCATATATCACTCATATATCACTCATATATTAGTCATATATCACTCATATATTAGTCATACATCACTCATATATCACTCATATATCACTCATATATCACTCATATATCACTCATATATTAGTCATATATCACTCATATATTAGTCATATATCACTCATATATCACTCATATATCACTCATATATCACTCATATATTAGTCATATATCACTCATATATTAGTCATATATTAGTCATATATCACTCATATATCACTCATATATCACTCATATATCAAGGTATGACTATACTGAACAATGTATAGAAAAAGTACACGTTAAACGAAGAAAGAACAGAGAAAGTACACAAAAATAATGAATAAAAACTATGAATGATGTCTGTGTACCTTTGAAGTTGGTCGCCTAAGCTAGGCTTCGCATTCCTCAAACTTCATTAGCAGCTGAAACTGAGCGGAAGGCATTGTACATACCCGCAGTGAAACAAATGGGCCAATGGGATGGCAAGAAGTTGCTGGACATCCAACATTGACAGAGCAGCTCAGACCAGCAGAGCTCCATTTAAATGGCCAGCAGAGCATTTCGGGTTTAGAAGCTTTTTTCGCTATTCAGAGCAAAAATTCTATGAAAAGACATTTTGCAACTTGGAAATTTCCTATGCAGAGTCTTTCATAAGCAGGGTTTGTAGCCTTCAATCCGTCTAGTTAAACTTTGGCTAAGCATTCATTTTGAAATTTATCTCAGCATTCCAAGCTTAGGCTTTACACTTTGAAATATTTATCATGTTATGCACTAGGTACATACTGTATGTACATGATACATACAGTATGTACATACATGTACTATTTTTGGTTCATAACTATGCTGTGATGGGACAAGACAGTTTTTAAAGCATATAGCAGCAACAATTTAAGTGTTATAAACAATAATCAAACTACACCTACTAGCCATGTTTGTCAACATAGCATTGCCAAGAAACTGCCATAGCTGACAATTGCCAAGATAGCTGAGACTGAGACTCATGAGTAAAAACATGTAAAAAGTTAGCAGACTCAGCGAAAGATCCAACCACAGTTTGGAGTGCTCAAAGAAAGCTCTAGAATTTGCCAAACAGCAACAACTAGCACTCATGGCACAACTGAAGCAGTATACCATGGAGCGGATAACAAGAGAGTGAACTAACTGTTCATCCATAATCGACCAAGAGTGTATTCCCAGTTCAAAAGTGAACTTCACACGCTAATGACAAATGCTCCCAGATCCAGCGTCTCAAAGTTACGGAAAGACACGAGAAAGAAGTTATGCATAAGACCCCTGCAGATTGGTCCATCATCGCAACGGACATAAAGTGCAGCGTATGAGGAACTGGGCAGTACTTTGACCAGACATGATCCATGTCATCTGGTTGAAAAAACTAGCATCTCTGCACCCTAGAATGGCTTAGCAGAAAGAATGTCAGGTAGAAGGGATCATCCAGAATGGCGGAGAAAACAGCAAACTGTTCTTCTGATGAACAAGCCAAAGCAATGGTCATTCCCTACAACTACCGGCCAATAACATGGCAGACCAGATATTTCCATGGTGCATACCACCAGCAAGTATCTGAGTTTGGCGATCTCCACCAGACCTGTATGTGGCTAAACAAAGGTGGCCTAACAGCCAGTGCAGAGACACTAATCATGGCAGTGCAGGGGCAAGGCTTCCAACTAAGCAACTCCAAACACGGATCTATCATACTAGAAAATATCCTCAACGCAGACTGTGCGAGGATGCATCAGAGACCCTGATATACAAGCGTATTTCTGGCAAACCGATCAGATATCATAGGGCAGAGTACAAAGAGTACAAGATTGTAACCATTATAATCTTTACTATAGTAAGAGCTGAGTTTGTGTGTCCATTTGCCCAAAGCCATGAATGTTTGTTAGAAAAAAATAGTTCATTGTACGAGATTCAAACTCACAACATTCGGCTTACTTGCCCAGTTGCCACATGAGCCAATCATTTACCTTCATGGATTTTACAAATAGTTATGTATATACTTATTCTCTGTACTTTATTGGCATGTCTGATGATCTCTCATGGTACACTAGACTGTCAGAGTGTGTGCACGCATATGGTGTGCGGTGTGTGTCAGGAAAAAGTGGATAAATATCTGACCCATAGAGGAGATTGAAAAGTGCTGGCATAAAAAGAACGATGGTAATTCCAGTAGTCATTGGAGCGGTGGGTACATTAACCCACTGCACCTCAAATGATCATTGGGTGTAATGACACCTGCACATCAACTGTGGCTTACCGAAATACCAGCAACAGTCTTGATGCGTGCTCAAACTCCGAGTTCTCTGGTAGGAGACCTGAGCTTGGGTAGACAATACTTCTCGTTTGGATTAACATGGGTGAGGAAATGACTTTTATACATAAATATATACATCTATGTACATCTATAGGGGGCCTGAATGTATATATAAACATATATACACATATATACACATATATATACATTATAACATATAACATTTACATATATACACATTTTTATACACATATCTATACACATATCTATGCACATATATATACACACTAGCTGTACTACAAGGCATTGCCCGGGTAACAAAAAAGTCTTTGCACAGAAAATTGATTTGTATTTAACATATAACAACATTTGCCGTTCTAACTTTCAAACTACATATCATGAGAAAAGTGTTTTGTGTAGTTGAAACAAATTAAGAAAGAAAATAAAAACAACTTTAAAGGTTTTCAAACTTTGTTAAACAACTGTAACTTTTAAACTTCATATCATGAGGAAAATGTTTTTTGAATGTCAAGTAAATTTAAAAAAAATAAAAACAACTATAAAAGGGTTTAAATGTAAATGTGAAGTAAATATCAAGTGATAGCTAATTTAAGTCTGTTTTGCTACAATTACAATGAAAGATGATTTGGTAATGATACGATTAATACGAACTGAGAAAAAAATTCTTGCATAGAAGTGTGTGTGTGTGCGTGCGTATGCGTGTGTGTGGGTGGGTGTGTGTGTGTGGGTATGTGTGGGTGTGTTTTAAGGTGATGTGACTGTCAGGACGTTTTCAGATAAAAATAGACAAAACTTGATCGCAGTTGAAACGCTCAGAAAAACAAATCTTTTTCTTTTGAGCATTTTATTAAAGATCGATTTTGTCGATTTTATTTAAAGTTCATCCGAAGGTTTCCACGCTTTCCCTTGCTTTCAATGGGCCACTGCCAAACGGATGTTTGGTAAAACTTGACTTTTTGCAAACCTTTAGAAAAGTCACTAATAAAAAATATTTTGCCGATGGTGATAATAATGACGCCTAAGAACTACTAAAAGTTGATGTTTATCTCTATGGCTTAGAATAAAGTGATATTCTACAGCGATAAAGACCGTCTCCGTAGCTGTTGGGCAAAAAACTGTTTGAGTTAATGATGCTGTGGTCGAGTTATCTAAAGCAGTTTATCGTTGCGTGGGAACGGACCAAACAAATCCGTCGAGTTAACCATGTGTTCTAGCTACCCGAGGGCGAGTTATCCGAGTTTGACTGTATATATAAACTAGCTGTGCTACCCAGCGTTGCTCGGTATTAAAAATCGGCTTATAAATCATGAGAGGTAATGACAGTTGCCTGCCCCTTGCTGTTAGCCTGGCACATTGCCAATGGATAATTTGAGTGAGCTCACTAATAAGAGCTACCCCTCTCCATGACGTTACGCCTTAACAGAAAGCGGCAGCGTATTTGCTCCCATATAGTGACATATATCACCTGGCAAATCTATCAAGCTCGTGTGGCTGAATTGGTAAGGTGTCGGACGGGCGGATGGGAGGTTCCAAGATCAAACATTCTTTATTCGAAGAGTTTCATGGCTATAGGTGGACATATACAACAACAGACATATACACACATATAAAACCTCTAATTGAATGCTATGGCGCTCTACTTTTCAGCCCTTCCTTTCTAGTGGCAGTCAATTGGAGGTAGCATTCAAATAGAGGCTGGCGTTACATTTTTCTAATGGCTTGGCAGAATTTTGGGAAGATAAATTTAGCCCTTTTCGGGCGAAGCGTATGTCGCCTATATTTTGCCCTCTTTTGCCGGTGAAGCGATGTTAAACCTTTTGGACGGAATAAATCTGCTAACTTACCTCCAACTTGTCAAATATCTCAAAATAAAATATGCATTGGGAAGCCAAGAGATATCTCTACCAGTTATTCTCTATTGCTTTTGCAATAGAGAATTGCTGTTGCAATTAATCTTTGATAAAATTATAGCCTGTGCCTTCCTTTGCAATTTGTTAGAGCTTTAAATTTTTAATTTTGATCTAAATTTGAAAGCATATGTTTATTTATATCTATATTTAACATTGTTGAATAAAAGCTCATTGCACTCATTGATATCTTTGTTACAGTTTGAAGCCAAAACTAGCTTTCTATGTGCAATAGAAAAGGAGTTATGAGCATCGATCCATTGTAAGCCGTGTAAAGGTAACCACAATGGTGCTATCAAATAATATGCTATAAATCTACAAAATTATAAGCTATATAATGATAATCAATTAAATGCTACAAATATATAATTATGCATGAAATGAAATAAACAGACCATAATGATATTACAAGCATAAACAAAAATTAACATTTTTAAAACAAAAATATTTGCATCGTTTGCTTGGATAGCTGCATTCTGATTGTTGCTTTCGATGGAACGAACATCTTTTGGTTTTTCAGTATCTAATCACAATGTCTTCTGACCTCAACTCTTCTCCTGCACAACTGAACTAAACGATATTAGTGTACACACAACTTTTTGGCAAAGAAAAACTTTTAAGCATTGCATTCAGCACAAATTCAAGGCATCAATTTATCTTCCCAAAATTTCTCACGAGCCATTTGAAAAATACAACGCCAGCCTCTATTTGAACGCTGAAAAACCTCCAAAAACTATTAAAACAAAAGCAAACACAAAAAGTAATATTATGTACATCTAGTAATACTATGTACATCTAGTAATACTATGTACATCTAGTAATACTATGTACATCTAGTAATACTATGTACATCTAGTAATACTATGTACATCTAGTAATACTATGTACATCTAGTAATACTATGTACAACTAGTAATACTATGTACATCTAGTAATACTATGTACATCTAGTAATACTATGTACATCTAGCTTGTACCCCGCAATCGTGATAAGGATAGATAAGATAATTAAAAATGATAGGAACGGCCTAACTTAGTGATTAGGAGTGTTTGTAGGCTTTTGATTTGAATGTCATGAGTGGCATTCTAGTGCAATGCGCATTTTTCATTGCTGGATTTTAATCACTATAACTGGACACTCGGATGACAGATAAACAAAAAGACAAAATCAGAGATTTATAACTCTTCATAAGAACCTGCGCAACCAGGTTCCTATGAAGAGCTTCATAGGAGCCTGGTTGCGCAAAAACAGATTTATAGAGATTATTAGACAAGTATATTTTCCTCCGACCTATATTGTTCTTATTTTACTCAACAGGTATTTAATTTTCACTGTGGAGTTCTCTTTTAGTTAGCGTTTTAGTAAAACTAACTATATAAATAAATATACACATTTATACATATATACATGTATATTGCAATTTATTATTCACTCCAGAGCTGAAAAACGCAGGTAAATACTTCAAGTAGTTACACTTAGCATCAATACAAATAAATAATATAAAACTACATACGTGTACAAAACTACACGTAAAAAATTTCTAAATTATGTGTAAATACTGTATATATATATATATATATGTACGAAGAGTACGAACGGAGAGTACGAACGGAGAGTACGGACGGAGAGTACGAACGGAGAGTACGGACGGAGAGTACGGACGGAGAGTACGGACGGAGAGTACGGACGGAGAGTACGGACGAAGAGTACGAACGGAGAGTACGGACGGAGAGTGCGGACGGAGAGTACGGACGGAGAGTGCGGACGGAGAGTACGGACGGAGAGTACGAACAGAGAGTACGAACGGAGAGTACGGACGGAGAGTACGGACGGAGAGTACGGACGGAGAGTACGGACGGAGAGTACGGACGGAGAGTGCGGACGGAGAGTACGGACGGAGAGTACGAACGGAGAGTACGAACGGAGAGTACGGACGGAGAGTACGGACGGAGAGTACGGACGGAGAGTACGGACGGAGAGTACGAACGCAGAGTACGGACGGAGAGTACGGACGGAGAGTACGGCCAGAGAGTACGGACGAAGAGTACGAACGAAAAGTACTTGTGCTAGTGTACTTTACAAGTAAATGCCATCACTATACTTGTGGTACATATTATGTTCGCAAACATTTTGAGTTTGAACATTTTTTCAAGAACTTGTTTCTTTTTAAAAATACAATAATTTTAAGTGAGCACACTTTGTTGTTTTCATTTGTTCTAAGTGATGCTGCGCATACTAACCAAGGAGGCTTACAATATAACTCGGAGAAGGTAGAGAAGTCAGCCAACACTTCTTCTTTACATAGAGCTTATGTCTAATGCTCATTGCTTGAAGTAAACACAAGTAGACAAATAATATATGTTTGATGTGACCTTGCTATTGGAAACTCAAAGTACCATCACTGAAGTGATCAGAGCTAACCAAACAAGCTATAGGACTGCCACAAGTGTTAACAATGATCTTTCCACTGAAAATAATAGAGCCCTTTATAGGAGTCGTTTTTCCTTGAAAGATATTCTTTGTGGAAGACGTTAATCCTTGAAAAATATTCTTTATGGGAGTCATTATTCCTTGAAAGATATCCTACGTAGGAGTCATTATTTCTTGAAAGATATCCTTTATAGGATTTGTTATTCCTTGAAAGATATTTTTCATAGGAGTCGTTATTCTTTGAAAGATATTCTTCAAAGGAGTCGTTATGCTTTGAAAAATACCGTAAATCTTTTATTTGAAAGCCATACTTACTAGAACGTCACTTTTATTTAACCACTACTATAGAAGGGTTAATAAGTAGAGTTCCCACTCTCCAATTGAACGCCACCTCTATTTGGCCACCACTTTGACATTCTTTGATCTTGACAAACCCATAATAGCAAATGATCAGTAGAAAAGTGTCCACAAAATCGTACTAATAATGACTCGATTACATCAATAGAGGAACTGTGTTCAAAGCAGTTAATTTTTTGTTGTTTTTGGTCATATCGAAGTCCCTTTTCTAGCTCCAAAGCTTTACGGTGTTTTTGTTTAAACTCTCAATGTAACACAATTGAAATAATTAATAACCATATCAGCCTAATAGTAGTTCCTTGTTTAATGTGGTCTTGATATTTCGACCTAGATAAAAAACGATTAGCGATTACAATGGAACTGTACTACTATTTGGGCTTGGCACTCATGCGGCTAAAAGTTTCTCATTATTTCTGCAAAAAGCAATATGTGAAAGTTTTGCTAAAAATGGGTTAGACACTAATATCAACTAGTTCAGCAGTGCGGAAGAAGAGTTGAGGTCAGAAGACATCGTGGAAGGTATTGAATAGCCAGAAGCAGATGGAATGATTCCAAACAAAAGCATCAATTATTCATGGCAGTGGAGATCCTCAAATAAGAGTGTTTCCATTCATTGAAGTATCCTTTTTGGGAACCATTCTTTGATGCATAAACATTGTAGAAACAGTCTCTTTCAAACTATCAACGCTTCATAGTTCCCAGGGATCAACGGACACGATGAGAAACTAATATACTGAACATGAATACGGTATGAATCTGTTTGTCTTCACTTGAAAAATAGCAATCTTGCACGTTCCCTCATCATAGTATGAAAAATAATTTTGCGCTATCCACTATAATTATGCAAAAAGACTATCATAAACTTCTGAAACGCATTATTAGTGCCAAAAGTTGGTGTGTTACCTGCATAGTGTTTAGTGGTATCTTCCTTGTCAGGGCATCTTGCATACGCTGTGTAGTGCCCTCCTTCCAGTTCACCACCGTGGTTGACAACTCCATACAAGTCATACAATGGCTCATTCTCTGTCATTGATCCTGTATAAAATCTCCTCATGTTCAGACCACTGTAACAAACAAGCATAAGTTAGCAAGCAGGCCTAGACTCATGAGGCAGGTATAGACAAGTAAGGCAGGTCTAGACCAATAAGGCAAGTTTAGACTAGTAAGGCAAGTCAATAAGTTCTCGACTGAGCAACTGTAACTGTTATAGACAGTATGTGGCATGTGGTAGCCGCGCGTGAACATGCCTCAACTAATAGGTACAATTGATTGGTTGTGAACAATGGCTTGTCACAATTTTCATGTACACAAAACACTTCTAAAAGGGTACAGGCGAAAAACAAGCGAATGCCGCACCTGGTATTTACACAAGTATTGAACATTTGCAAGTACCTTTTTAACTGAGGTACACAAAGGCGTGACCATGCCTGAAATGCTATGTACAAAAGACACGAGCGTGCATCAATTGGCAAATACAATAGTTTTGACAAGAGCTTATGCAGTAAATCAAAGCACTACATTTACATAGTTGGTTTATATGTTACCTCTACAGCTAAACTGATAAATACTACAGTCAAACCTCTACATAATACAGTCAAACCTCTACATAATACAGTTAAAACTACATAATACAGTCAAACCTGTACATACTACAGTCAAACCTCTACATAATACAGTTAAACCTTCACATACTACAGTTAAAACTCTACATAATACAGTTAAACTTTCACATACTACAGTCAAACCTCTACATGCTAGTCTAACCTCTCCATGATACAGTCAATCCTCTACGTACTACAGTCAAACTTCTACATGCAGTGGTAAAACTTCTGAATACTACAGTCAAACCCCTCCGTAATACAGTCAAACCTCTGCTTACTGGTCAAACCTCTACATACTACAGTCAAATCTCTACATACTACAGTCGAACCTCTACATACTACAGTAAAACCTTTACATATTACATTTAAAACTACATACTACAACAAAACCTTTTCATATGAAGTTGAAAGTTAACTGAGAGGATTTTAAAATTATATTTTTTATAGCAGTATAATCAGGATATTTAACCTTTTAGCAAAGATTTTGACAGCAAAAAAACAATAAACCAGATTTAAAGACAAGAACTTTCACAATGCAAGCTCAAAGCGGCGATGTAAGTCACTTTTTCAGCAAAACATATCAAATTTGTATGGTCGGTTAAGCTTTAACGCATTTGAGATTTGACTGGAATGTTAAAATCATTCTTATGTTGTAGCAAATAATCGTAGAAGAACACAAAGTAATTGAATTCAAACTATGTACAAATCCGAGTGTAAAAATCAAATTATGCATAAATAGCTAAATTAATATATAAATAATCCAAAAATACAGTATTAGTATTATTATTTATACTTACCCTAAAGATTCGCAAATGAAAGTTCAGGCTTGGTAATTCATAGGCTTGATGGTAGAGGTGGGAATAGAAACATGCAGCATCACTTACTCTAATTTAAAATCGGTAAAAGTTTTATTTAGATTCTAGATTTTCATATTGCTTTTTTTGTTTTCCCTAGCCCCTCGGCTATCACTTGTCACTAGCCCCTCGACTGTAACTTGTCACTAGCCCCTCGGCTGTCACTTGTCACTAGCCCCTCGGCTGTTACTTGTCACTAGCCCCTCGACTGTCACTTATCACTAGCCCCTCGGCTGTCACTTGTCACTAGCCCCTCGGCTGTCACTTGTCACTAGTCCCTTGGCTGTCACTAATCACTGTCACTTATGGAACTACAGTGCTTTGAGAAACTTCTAATGTCATATGATGGAGCAAATATGTGGAAAATCTGGAGATTAAGGCAATCGTAAATAGAGGTTTGACTGCACCCTGATAAAAACCTTTGTAAGAGTGTTCACAGCTTTTTAAGGAGGATATCTGCAGCTATATAATACACATAGAACCTTATAGGATAAAAGGATATCTGCAGCTATCTAATACGCATGGTACCTTATAAGGTAGAAGGATATCTGCAGCTACATGTATCTAATACACATAGTACCTTATAGAGTAGAAGTATATCTGCAGCAATCTAATACAGATAGTACCTTATAGAGTAGAAGGATATCTGAAGGCATCTAATACACATAGTACCATATTGAGTAGAAGGATATCTGCAGCTATCTAATACACATAGTACCTTATAGGGTAGAAAGGTATCTGCAGCTATCTAATACACATAGTACCTTATTGGGTAGAAGGGTATCTGCAGCTATCTAATACACATAGCACCTTATAAAGTAGAAGGATATTTGCAGCTATCTAATACACATATATGTAGTACGCTATAGGGTGGAAGGAAATCTGCAGCAATCTAATACACATAGCACCTTATAGGGTAGAAGGATATCTGCAGCAATCTAATACACATAGTACCTTATAGAGTAGAAGGATATTTGAAGGCATCTAATACACATAGTACCATATTGAGTAGAAGGATATCTGCAGCTATCTAATACACATAGTACCTTATAGAGTAGAAGGATATCTGAAGGCATCTAATACACATAGTACCATATTGAGTAGAAGGATATCTGCAGCTATCTAATACACATAGTACCTTATAGGGTAGAAAGGTATCTGCAGCTATCTAATACACATAGTACCTTATAGGGTAGAAGGGTATCTGCAGCTATCTAATACACATAGTACCTTATTGAGTAGAAGGGTATCTGCAGTTATCTAATACACATAGCACTTTACAAGGTAGAAGGATATCTGCAGCTATCTAATACACATAGTACCTTATAAGGTAGAAGGATACCTGCAGCTATCTAATACACATAGTACGTTATAGGGTAGAAGGATATCTGCAGCAATCTAATACACATAGTACCTTATAGAGTAGAAGGATATCTGAAGGCATCTAATACACATAGTACCATATTGAGTAGAAGGATATCTGCAGCTATCTAATACACATAGTACCTTATAGAGTAGAAGGATATCTGAAGGCATCTAATACACATAGTACCATATTGAGTAGAAGGATATCTGCAGCTATCTAATACACATAGTACCTTATTGGGTAGAAGGGTATCTGCAGCTATCTAATACACATAGCACCTTATAAAGTAGAAGAATATCTGCAGCTATCTAATACACATACATGTAGTACGCTATAGGGTGGAAGGAAATCTGCAGCAATCTAATACATATAGTACCTTATAGGGTAGAAGGATATCTGCAGCTATCTAATACACATAGTACCTTATAGGGTAGAAGGGTATCTGCAGCTATCTAATACACATAGTACCTTATTGAGTAGAAGGGTATCTGCAGTTATTTAATACACATAGCACTTTATAAGGTAGAAGGATATCTGCAGCTATCTAATACACATAGCACCTTATAAGGTAGAAGGATACCTGCAGCTATCTAATACACATAGTACGTTATAGGGTAGAAGGATATCTGCAGCAATCTAATACACATAGTACCTTATAGGGTAAAAGGATATCTGCAGCTATCTAATACACATAGTACCTTATAGGGTATAATATATCTGCAGGTATCTAATGCGCATAGTACCTTTTAGGGTAGAAGGATATCTGCAGTTATCTAATGCACATAGCACCTTATAGGGTAGAAGGATATCTGTAGCAATCTAATACAGATAGTACCTTATAGGGTAGCTGACAAAGTCTTTAATCTTGTCTCTACAATAATTGTTGCGGATGGAGAAACGTTTGAGGTGAATAATGAGGGTTTCTGGTAGAAATGAAAGAGTCACTTGCTTACTAGCCACTCTTTCTTTTTTGCACTCTGGACAAAACCTGAAATAAACATTAATTCAAGCATCACACCTAACTAACTGACACATAAATACAGGTTGTACATTATTAGCTGACACGTGAATACAAGTGGTACCTAACTAGTTGACACATGAATACAGGTGGTACGTACCTAAGTTGACGCATGAATGCATGTGTGATAAGGAAACACAACTAGCTAACATGTTGACACAAGTTGGACATAGCTAACAGATGCTAGCGAAACTTACCACATATTATCAGAGGAAAGGGTTTCCTTTTGAGTAAACAATGTGAGACAACTCTCAAGATCTCTTACTGCAGCGGCTTCTTGCTTTTCCTTAGTTGTCTTGTCCTCCTCACACATCTGCCAGATAGCAACATATATACAGTGTACTTTCGCCGTACAATTTTAGTTTGTTCCAGTGTTGGCGTCGTAAGGCAAAACTTTCGTATAAAGGGGTACAGAATCCTTTAGTAAATATCTAATGCAAACACCCTATGGTAAAAATCATCAAAATTTTATACGAGTACTGTACCTATTAAAATTTAGTAACGAAATTCTTAGTTAACCTTAGTAACTATAGTTACCTACAATAACTTTAGTGTGTTTAGCAACTTTAGCAACACATATACAAATATATATATATATATACATAATCTATATTATGTATAATAAATCTAAACCGCTATCCAGGTCAAACTTCCTAAATGTTGGTGGGAGAGTTGCTGACCGAATAACTACAACAGTCATAAAAGGGTTCGGCAAGTTGTAAGCTTTTGTGCAATCACTTTTTATGAACATTCGATTTCTTATGAACTAAGGGAATTATTTTTGCAAAAAGAAAACAATATAAATGCAAAGTAAATAGTTTCTATAGTTACACTTTCAACTCTAATTTTTGTAGCCCAGTTATCTTAGATGAAAAATTATACCAGTTCACCAGCTAAAAATGCTACAACTTGTTTGGTTCTATTGTGCAACTTCTATTATATAATATGATTAACAGACTCTCACAATTAGATGCACATACGATACAGCTGCTATAGATGGTAGAGAATTGAGTCTTTAACTTTTAAGAAGAAAACATATAGGTTTTTGTTGTTGCCATTCACCAAACTCAACATAGTTTGTAATACTGGAAGCCATCGGGTTATGACAGGAAGTAAGTCCTGAGATTACAACCTCGACATATGCTATTTCACTGTTACTGATGAAAATGACAGAGCTACCTAATTAAAACACCTAAAACAATATTTAACGTAGTTCCATTTTAGTGCCGACAGCCGACAGCAGTATAAATAATTTTCAACTAGTCTCCAGTGTGCGGAAGATGAATACACTTTGTGGTCCTTGACATGGAGGAAGACAGTCTAAGTGTGTCAGACTTACACTAAAGATGAATACACTTTGTGGTCCTTGACATGGAGGAAGACAGTCTAAGTGTGTCAGACTTACACTAAAAGTTGAGTTACACTGAGTCTTAAGAACAAGTTGATGTAGAAACTGAGGAGTCTCTGTATAATAAAAAGAGCTGACAAGTCACCATGGAGCATTTCCACTCAGGCAGAAAAGTCAGAAAATCAATTGGTTCTCGAAGTTTATTTAGGTTTTCAGTAAACAAGCATCGAAAAATCTTTTAACCAACTGTTAATACTGTAAGTCTAAGAGGAGTAGAGACTCGTTTGGAATAAAAACTTACGTACATACTGACAAAACCTAATTAAATGAAAACCTCAACAAAGATGTTATATTTAAATATGAAGTTAACTAAAACTGCACATACTTAAAAGTATGTAACATGATATTCGATTATAGAGCATACCAAACCTTACCAGTTTCTCTCTTGTTCTCACTTCATACTCCCGGGTATTTTTCCAGTCCACTGACAAATACTTGCATGTGACCTTCAATGGTGCATCACCTACCATAAGGAGTAACACAAATTTACTCACTCTGAACTCAATGTGAGTTAGTCAGCAATTATGTGAGTGTATTCAGCAAAGCTGGGTACTCAATGACAGTTAGTCAACAGTTATGTGAGTATATTCAGCAAAGCTGGGTACTCAATGACAGTTAGTCAGCAGTTATGTGAGTGTATTCAGCAAAGCTGGGTACTCAATGACAGTTAGTTAGCAGTTACATATGTGAGTATATCCAGGAAAGCTGGGTACTCGATGTCAGTTAGTCAACAGTTATGTGAGTATATTCAGCAAAGCTGGGTACTCAATGTCAGTTAGTCAACAGTTATGTAAGTATACTCAGCAAAGCTGGGTACTCAATGAGAGTTAGTCAGCAGTTATGTGAGCATATTCAGCAAAGCTGGGTACTCGATGACAGTTAGTCAACAGTTATGTAAGTATATTCAGCAAAGCTGGGTACTCAATGACAGTTAGTCAGCAGTTATGTGAGTAAATTCAGCAAACCTGGGTACTCAATGACAGTTAGTCAACAGTTATGTGAGTATATTCAGAAAAGCCGGGTACTCGATGTCAGTTAGTCAGCAGTTATGTGAGTATATTCAGCAAAGCTGGGTATTCAATGACAGTTAGTCAGCAGTTATGTGAGTATATTCAGCAAAGCTGGGTACTCAATGTCAGTTAGTCAACAGTTATGTGAGTATATTCAGCAAAGCTGGGTATTCAATGACAGTTAGTCAGCAGTTATGTGAGTATATTCAGCAAAGCTGGGTACTCAATGTCAGTTAGTCAGCAGTTATGTGAGTATATTCAGCAAAGCTGGGTAGATTCAGGCAATTCTGGACAACCAAACAATTACAGCACTGCCATTTTAGACATCTTGTTTTGGCATGATAACCTGGGTGTAGGTTAAACATGGGCTTGTCTAACAACTTGCGGTACATCCACTCACCAGTATCCTTAAGCCTAGTGCCTTTCACTCCTGGTATCAGACCACCACTTCTGTCCAATGGCTTAATATGGAACAAACGATTATTTTGGGAATTAATATCAGCATCACCAGCTTCTTCTCTGGATTCTACAGAAGCACATATCTAATACTTTCAGATGTGAAATTTAGCAACAAACTCAGGCCATCACCTGAATGAAAACAACAGATACAATCACTCATATTATGTTTCCGTGGGAAGACATCATCAGTGATGTCATGTTTCCGCGGAAACCATCTTGAGTCAAGCTAGTTATCTTGAGGCTGCTTGACTCATATCTTGCTGCTACAGGAAGTACCTGGAGGCGGTCTGATGTCTGTTGACAAAGAAGCATAAGACTCCAGGGTAGAATAGAGAGTTTCATATGTAATCTCAGAAGTGCGTAAGCTGACTACGAATGGCTGTCCAATCGCTTCCGGGGCCGGTTTTCTACAAGTTCTCCTATGTTCTGGCCAGTCAGCAGATTGGCATTCCCTAAAAGTTTTAAAAAAAAAGAAAGAAATAAGAGATGGGAAATAGCAAATAGGAGATATCAATAGCATTATTTACAAATTATGATTTTCACGAAAATTAATGAATACTCGCCATAATTCATAAGAACATGTCATATATTCACCGTTATTCATAAGAACATGTCATATATTCACCATAATTCATAAGAACATGTCATATATTCACCGTTATTCATAAGAACATGTCATATATTCACCATAATTCATAAGAACATGTCATATATTCACCATAATTCATAAGAACATGTCATATATTCACCATAATTCATAAGAACATGTCATATATTTACCATTATTCATAAGAACATGTCATATATTTACCATTATTCATAAGAACATGTCATATATTCACCATAATTCATAAGAACATGTCATATATTCACCATAATTCATAAGAACACATGTCTATGATACATGTTCTTATATATGTTCTACATATACAAGACTGCAAGACCAGTTACAAAACTAAGTATGCAAAAGGGTATGAGACAAGGTACAAGACTAAGTACGAGACTAAGTACGAGACTAGGTACGAGACTAGGTACGAGACTAGGTACGAGACTAGGTACGAGACTAGGTACGAGACTAGGTACGAGACTAGGTACGAGACTAGGTACGAGACTAGGTACGAGACTAGGTACGAGACTAGGTACGAGACTAGGTACGAGACTAGGTACGAGACTAGGTATGACACTAGGTATGAGACTAGGTATGAGACTAGGTACGAGACTAGGTACGAGACTAGGTACGACACTAGGTACGAGACTAGGTATGAGACTAGGTATGAGACTAGGTATGAGACTAAATATGAGACTAGGTACGAGACTAGGTACGAGACTAGGTACGAGACTAGGTACGAGACTAGGTACGAGATTAGGTACGAGATTAGGTACGAGACTAGGTACGAGACTAGGTACGAGACTAGGTACGAGACTAGGTACGAGACTAGGTATGAGACTAGGTACGAGACTAGATATGAGACTAGGTATGAGACTAGGTATAAGACTAGGTACGAGACTAGGTACGAGACTAGGTACGAGACTAGGTACGAGACTAGGTACGAGACTAGGTACGAGACTAGGTATGAGACTAGGCAAGAGACTAGGTACGAGACTAGGTACGAGACTAGGTACGAGACTAGGTATGAGACTAGGTATGAGACTAGGTATGAGACTAACTATGAGACTAGGTATGAGACTAGGTATGAGTTTAGGTATGAGACTAGGTATGAGATTCGGCATGATACTAGGTATGAGACTAGGTATGAAACAAAAAAACTTACCTACTGCAGTACCCTTTAGACTGGCAAAGACTACACTTCATAATGCTAGTCACCTCCCATTTAGGTTTTTGACAGTGGGCACATTTCTGAGCGCATTCAGCCATAGAAGGAAGGATTCTTTGTTTACAAAAGATTCGAGTCACCGAATATCCTGCTGAAGAAGTTGTCTCCACTTCAAACCTGACAAAGATTAATCATACAAATGAGAGGGCAGGGAAATGGCATAAGCAGGACATTGTGTAGTTCAATGTACAGTCATTTAACAAGTACGTGTGTCTGAGTGTAACCCTATATCAAGTTACTTGCTCCTGGTTACTAGAGATGCCCCGATTCTAAATTCACCAGCCGATTCAGATACCGATTCAGATCTTTTGTGTTGCATAGATAGTAGCTCATTTTTTTATGCAAAAACAAACATAATGCAAAGAAAACATGAATATTATTGTATTTATTTGTTTGCATTTATGGAAAAAAATATATACATATTCACATACTGATATACCGTGCATGTAGTAACAAAACAGTCCATGTTTCTTGTAATTTGTAAATAAAGGTAATTACTGTTAGTGGTACAGTTCTATCTGTAATAACGAAGTCCCTCTTCTATTGTTGGATGAACTGCTGTGTCTGTACAAGTTTAAAGCAAATCAATGTTTCTTTTAAAAACCGTTAGTGATTCAATTATCTCAGTAAGACGTCTCTTTTCTTCCATCATTATCATTGTAGCCGAGCGTACTGAAGGGGTATTCCCTTGCAACAGATGTTGGAGGACAGGCTACATACCGATACGCCACTGGGGTTACCGTTTTTTGTACAATACAAACGATCCATTGTATCGTCAGGATCAAGAGAGTGATGGATAACTTTATGCGTCGACTGTTTAAATTACTTTCGTAATGCTAGCAAATAGAAATATTACACTGCGTTCTTGTTTCCCACTTTTGTTATCTTGTTCGTGATTGCTTGCAATAAAACCTATCGCTGTAATTGGGAAATACCACACTTTTTGTTTACGTTCTGGCTAAAAAGTTTCCTTCGCTGTGTTGATCAGGCTATAGACATGAAATAAATTGTGTGGCAGGCCTGAAATTCATTAAGTAAAAGTAAGAAGCTTACAGCTGACGATTTTTTATTAGTATAGCAGGCTAAAATACAGTTTTCTGCTAAATGGTTGATCTGTAAAAAGTATCGGAAGGTTCAGATTTTTTAAGAAAAGATCGGCCGATACCGATTCAGATACTTGACACTCATATCGGCACCGATACCGATTCCGATACCAAAATCGGGGCAACTCTACTGGTTACTTGTTGAATTTAATCTCCTTGTCCTACTATATTTGGGAACTTAAAGGTTGACTTGCAATAAAATTCACATTACAGTTATTTGGTATCAAAAGATTCACCATGTTTTACTCTGTTGTGTTGTAGGCGCCAAATATGTGGAAATATGATTACAAGCTCTTAAAAGCTCAAAAACGAAAAGCCGCCGTAGATTGGAATCTGTTTATTTCTTTGACGTAGTCATTACAGTTTGGTTATCGTCTTGTCACGTGATGTTCTCACGTGAATTGAAAGACCAATAAAAAGCTCAATATAAAATTTATCGTAGCACTAGTTTATGACAAACACTTCGGGTTGTACCGAAGACCCCATATCAAATATAGACGCTCGCTACTTTACAGTTTTGTTTCGGCATTATCTAATCGTCAAGTCGTAATCTGATCATGTGACCCAATACTTCGAAAATAATTTTTGCAGCACTCTTCGATTATCACAGGTGACCAACAGGCTTGTCATGATTATCAGACAATGATATGTACTCCTTCGAGGTAAGGTTAAAAAAGTAAATGAATTTTTACGGTAAGTTATAAGATATCACTGCTAAAAGTGACAGCATCACAATGACGATAAAAAAGACGCGTAAGAACAATAGACATGGTTTTATTGAATGCATGACGTATATTTGTAAAAATATTTCGACGAATGAGGTTGCATGAAAGTGTAAACAGAAACCATCCCGTAACAACTACGTCCCATTTGAGCTGTTTTGGAAAGTGAATCCAAACTACGGCGGTCTCGTGTGGCTGCGGATTAACTGTTCGTTTTTGAGCTTTTAAGAGCTTGTAATCACATTCCCATATATTTTGCACCTACAACACAACAAAGTAAGACATGGTGAATCTTTTGATACCAAATAATTGTAATGTGAATTTTGTTGCAAGTCAACCTTTAACAAGGTCATATTCAGGGATCATAAATCGAGTTAGTACATCATTCAGTTTTCTATTATGGTAGATGTATTATATGCTACAATTTGTACCAGTTCACAGTGATAATATAATATCAATTCAAACAGAAAAGATATCTAAATTATGCCATACAGGAATCATAAAAAGGGAAACAGTCGTTCAAATCAACTAAAAAGTTTGACAGACATCATTTAGAATACCTTTCACAGTCAAAAGAATGGGTATGAAGTGTAGAATTGTTAAAGGAGCTACCTATCACATTTTCAAAATAATTGTCTGAGATTGTATGGAGCTTTTTTAATTCGCATAAGCTGAGATGAGTTTGAAACCTGTAATTCGCATTTGAAAACCGAGGGAACATACCGTGGAAGATGTTGAAGCCTTCAATCATCTTAAAATAAACATTTAACATATACAGAGTCCAAAGATGCAAATATTTGAAAAGATCATCTGTTGGAATAAGATATGCTGAAACATCATATAGATTTGCAGTTAGTCAGAGACACCTTTGGGCAGCAAAAGTAAATTATTTTAAATTATTATTTATAAATATTATAAATTATTAATGATGTATGTTGGAGCTAGATTATAATAAATGCATAAGCCATAAGCAATATGGTAAAAGGTGAGCTGATAACTAACAGCTTGAAGGTCTGGAGTCTCATAAAGATTTAAATGATAATTTTGTAATCTTCATATTATTGAAGCGCACCAATTGTTGATCATTTGCATGATGAGATTGCAATTTACCTCAAGGTGCAAACCATTGTGATGACTCACTAACACAGTATCATTTGTACATCATCCAGAAATGATTCTGGAGCAATGAGAGATCCCTCTGGAACACCGACATCTTACCAGCGACAGCTTTTCGTGAAAATATGATTGAATAACTTGCAAGGAGTTATTTCTAAACCCAGCAAAATCCAGTTTATCAAACAGTATTTCGTGATTGACACAATCAAAAGATCTTCTGAAATCCAAAACAACACATTGAGCAGTCTTTCATCTTTTATTTCAAGATTGAAACATTCTAAAATCAGTTTTTGAGCAGCATTAGTCCAGTGCACCTCAGAGTTACAATGTCCCAGCTATACATTGTTTTCGCCGTACGACATCAACAAAAAAATTTCTCTGAATTAAAATTTGTCAGTCAGTGGGCTGAATATATCGGAATAACAAAGTAACCAATATGCTATTGCCGAAATTCCTCTCACAACGCCTGAAAGAAATACGATGATCGCTATCTCAGTTTAGTGTTAGTCATTATAAGTTCTAGCGAAAATGAAACCAAAAACAGATAGATGATAAAACTTTTAGCTCATGACAAAATTAGAGTTTTGTTTAGTATAATACATACTAAAACTTAGCTTCAAGTACGTGTTTAGTAAACTAAATTCATTTAGGTAAGTTAAATTCAACGTTTATGTTATACATCTGCCTCCAAAGTAAGAACTCCATACGATACGTACTGCACAAAAGTGCATTGTAATGTTACATTTTATTGCGGATAACAACCACTAAATATACTAAAGTTACTGTAGGTAACTACCGTGACTAAGATTAACATAATATTTTGTAACTAATTTTTATTATGTACAATATGTATATAAAATTTGGATGTTTTTTACCAGCAGATGTTTGCATTAGATAATCACTATGGGTTTCCATACAATAAATATGACATTTTCGCCAATGCAATGCCAACACCGGAATAAATTAATGTCGTATCGTGGGGGCCCACTGTACAACAGTGACTTTTTTAAAACCACAGTGATAAGGGTTTAAAATAGCATTTTTGGGCAAATGAGGGTAGAGAGTAAATGTGGATATTTAAGCGCTTTTTAAAAATAGGGAGTACTGAGTACTGAAATAGGGTAGAAATTCAATGGGCATTTACCGGTATCACCTCTCCAAACAAAAGGTAACCCGTGCATGCTTCCAGGCTGATGGAAATCATAAATCAATCAATATTTTCTTAAACATACCAATGATGACAGGGAAAATAAAAAATGAAAAGGTTGCTTCTAAATTCTTCCCAGAGATACCGTCGAAGTCTGTTGTTTTTGAATCAGGAATACAACTTATATATTTTACGATAACATGAGTTACAATAACATGAATAAATTTAGCGACTCGTTCAATTTGGCCTTGTTTGGCTTTGGGACCTTAACTCACTATTTAGATGGTGAAAAGAACTCAAAAGTTTACTTGTAAAGTAAACAAAATGTAAGTTCAATTCTGAAGCTGCCAAACGAGTGCTGCAAGTATGCCAAAGTTTTTGTGTATCAGCTGGCGGTTTAACAAGTTGATCAACCCATTGTTTTTTTATCTTTTAAGGTTCGCCGCAATATTACACCGCTTTTTGTACCCAGTTCAATCTCTGCCAATTTTTAGTTGTTCTCCCAACTTGATAATTTGCTATACTTCTTTGTCAAGCCAGATGGGTAAAGATTCTCACTCGACTTCTAGTTTTAAGAAGTAGCAATTAATTGACAGCCAAATCAAACTTTTGACTGAATAGATTAATCATATCATATGTTTCTCTCAACTAGAATATAATACCATCTGGTGGAAAACCTGGCTGAAATAGTGTCTGGTGTGAATCTGGAGTAACCACTATAAGTGAGTTTCTGTGGGAATGAGTCAGATGTGACATCAATTATTTTATAACAAATATCAACTCATCATCACTCATAGGTAACTTTATGTACTCCTGAAAAATTGGCACGATGAGAAAAAGATTTGTACACATTATCAATCAATGTCTAAGGGTTTGTAGTCACTCTGGTTGATTCCCATATCAACTGTTTTAAAGACAAAGAATTATATATTTTGCTTTCTAATTTGATTCCTCTTTTTTGTCAACAAGTTGACAATTACTGGTTTTCCATGATTCAAATGGATTTAAAGTTCCTTCCACTCCGAATAATAAAAACGGTAAAACCTGAACAAACTCAATGCCATTTTGGTTCTCAAAGATTGTGCGCAGGCATTTGCAGTGATAGTCTACTATTCGATGTCACAGAAATGCTCACTGATTGATTGGATTCAATAGACTCAATATCGGATGGATCCAAATCAATGATACCTAGCTAAGCTTTCCCCAGTGAAGGTAAATTAATTCAGCTCATTTTATCACACTATCAGGAGGGTATATTCTAACTACTAGAAATTCCCCTATCATACAGCCCATGACCAAAGTGATAATGGAAAAAGAAAGGGTACTACTGGTTGAGAAATGCAATATTAGCAGTCAAATGGCACTGCAGTGCAATAGGATAACTGCAATAGTAGCTGCAATGGTAGCTGTAATGTACTGGGTGTTATTATGTACAACTAACAGCAATAATGAAAGGAAAAGATTATAGCCTATGTTTATATCTCTCCCCTGCAATAGGAGAAATGCAATATTAGAAGTAAAATGGCAAGCTGCTGTGTAATATACACCGGCCGGTATATCATTGATCATAGCAACCAATATCAACAAGTTGTGATATTTATCTAGATCTCTGTATTTATATCTAAAAAAAATTATGCTGAATTTAAAAATCTAAACAGATTTTAGCTGGTATTTAGATTTTAACATATTGTACACCATCGGTCACTATATACTTCAATCTTGTAAATTCGAATGGTTATTCTTATAACTAAATCTTATAATAATCTTATAAAATCGAATAATTATTCTTACAATTAAATATTGTAATAATCTTATAAGAATCGTTAGCAAAATAACATCATCATTTCCTTTACTTTCACTGCTTTGGACAACAGTTGGAATACCAAAGTATTCATTATAAGTGCCCAAAATGCCAGAGTCCGGTAGAATCGGCAAAAAAGAAACGATTACTTTTCAGTACTTCTACGTTAATTACAGAAACCTTCGGCAATTGAACAATGCCATAGACTGGTGAAATGTGCACGTTTTTTTTCGTGAAATGCGCACAACTTAATGGTTCTACACTCTGTCGCATGGCCTTATCGGCGTTTCGTTGGCCGGTCTTAATTTTGATTAAAAAAGGTTTGTCAAGTTTTAATAGCGATTTTAGGCCAAATTAATCTGTCTATTTATGTATAATCCAATCAGATGGGTTAGTTTTAGGATATTGCGCCAACTTTTCAAAGACTTGGTAACATATTTAAATAAGTTTATATGTGTTTTGTATCATTATTATACTTAAACGACTCTAAACAAAAATGGTTAAATTTTTTGATGGGATTTCGGTACAAGGGTTTGGTAACGGCCGTTGACGGATAATTTTTCGGGAGTTGGGTGCGCATATGCATTTATCATAAAGCTCCTAAACAATCGCTTCGCTTGTGTTTGGTCGTGGGATTATTGCCAACGATGGGTTGCTCATGCAACGATGATGAGATAATTACATTTTTATTTATTTTATCACCGTATTCATTAGGTAACTGAATCTACCAATTGTACAAATTCCTACTGCACCGGTGCCAACTTCTTCCTAGGCCTTGCCTATTTTACCAAAAGTGATTGTCATACATTGTAGATCATGCGAATCATGCATGTGCATGAAAATAAAAGTGCTGATGATATAAACTGATATAACCATTTTGCATCTGATGAAGAATAGCTTTTCATGAGGAACATTTGAGAAGCTGTGATTTTTATCTTCATTGTATACAGTTTGATGATGCCATGTCAAATATATTACAAATATCCCTAACAAGTGCATGCAGGTAGCTGTTTTTTATTTGTCAATGTAAAACATTGGACAACTTGCAATGGTTCTTCGGAATATTTCCTTATCGAAGTTGGGTGTACCAAACTATAATTATAGTTGAATAAAATACATTGGAACCTCTACTTAGGAAAGACTCTACATACAAAACTTTGAAGTTAGAAAAAGTTTTGATGAAAATTTTGCTTCGACTTGCAAAAGATGTTTCTAGATATTAAAGGCCGAAAGGACTCTCCTATTTTGACCCGTTCGCTTGTTTGACATCTTGGTCTATTTTCTTCCTATGGGTATAATGTACAATGCGTCGAAGTAAGTTTCATTTGCTAGAAAAAATCAGTAAATGAAGTGTTTATCCTTAGTTCTATGTCATATATCACAAACAGAGTAGGACAGCTTTTGTTTCTAGCAATTCAAGTTCTGTGTTTTTTCTATGATGACAGATTTTCAGTTCGTGCCGATGTAAATAAATCTTTCTAATTACGTTCTTGAAAACACTTTTTCTGACCGAAACAAAACCAAGACATGCATACAACACTATCTTTTTGTCAACGATCTCTTATTCGACTATCTTTTCTTCGACTATCTTTTCTTCGACTATCTCTTCTTCGACTATCTCTTCTTCGACTATCCTTTCTTCGACTATCTCTTCTTCGACTATCTCTTCTTCGACTATCTCTCCTTCGACTATCTCTCCTTCGACTATCTCTTCTTCGACTATCTCTTCTTCGACTATCTCTTCTTCGACTATCTCTTCTTCGACTATCTCTTCTTCGACTATCCCTTCTTCGACTATCTCTTCTTCGACTATCTCTTCTTCGACTATCTCTTCTTCGACTATCCCTTCTTCGACTATCCCTTCTTCGACTATCCCTTCTTCGACTATCCCTTCTTCGACTATCCCTTCTTCGACTATCCCTTCTTCTACTATCCCTTCTTCGACTATCCCTTCTTCGACTATCTCTTCTTCGACTATCTCTTCTTCGACTATCTCTCCTTCGACTATCTCTCCTTCGACTATCTCTTCTTCGACTATCTCTTCTTCGACTATCCCTTCTTCGACTATCCCTTCTTCGACTATCCCTTCTTCGACTATCCCTTCTTCGACTATCCCTTCTTCGACTATCTCTTCTTCGACTATCCCTTCTTCGACTATCTCTTCTTCGACTATCCCTTCTTCGACTATCCCTTCTTCGACTACCTTTTCTTCGACTATCTCTTCTTCGACTATCTCTTTTTCGACTATCCCTTCTTCGACTATCCCTTCTTCGACTATCCCTTCTTCGACTATCTCTTCTTCGACTATCTCTTCTTCGACTATCCCTTCTTCGACTATCCCTTCTTCGACTATCCCTTCTTCGACTATCTCTTCTTCGACTATCCCTTCTTCGACTATCCCTTCTTCGACTATCCCTTCTTCTACTATCCCTTCTTCGACTATCCCTTCTTCGACTATCTCTTCTTCGACTATCTCTTCTTCGACTATCTCTCCTTCGACTATCTCTCCTTCGACTATCTCTTCTTCGACTATCTCTTCTTCGACTATCCCTTCTTCGACTATCCCTTCTTCGACTATCCCTTCTTCGACTATCCCTTCTTCGACTATCCCTTTTTCGACTATCTCTTCTTCGACTATCCCTTCTTCTACTATCCCTTCTTCGACTATCCCTTCTTCGACTATCTCTTCTTCGACTATCTCTTCTTCGACTATCTCTCCTTCGACTATCTCTCCTTCGACTATCTCTTCTTCGACTATCTCTTCTTCGATTATCCCTTCTTCGACTATCCCTTCTTCGACTATCCCTTCTTCGACTATCCCTTCTTCGACTATCCCTTCTTCGACTATCCCTTCTTCGACTATCTCTTCTTCGACTATCCCTTCTTCGACTATCCCTTCTTCGACTATCCCTTCTTCGACTATCCCTTCTTCGACTATCCCTTCTTCGACTATCTCTTCTTCGACTATCTCTTCTTCGACTATCCCTTCTTCGACTATCTTTTCTTCGACTATCTCTTCTTCGACTATCTCTTCTTCGACTATCTCTTCTTCAACTATCCCTTCTTCGACTATCCCTTCTTCGACTATCTTTTCTTCGACTATCTCTTCTTCGACTATCTCTTCTTCGACTATCCCTTCTTCAACTATCTTTTCTTCGACTATCTCTTCTTCGACTATCTCTTCTTCGACTATCCCTTCTTCGACTATCTCTTCTTCGACTATCCCTTCTTCGACTATCCCTTCTTCGACTATCTTTTCTTCGACTATCTCTTCTTCGACTATCTCTTCTTCGACTATCTCTTCTTCGACTATCCCTTCTTCGACTATCCCTTCTTCGACTATCCCTTCTTCGACTATCCCTTCTTCGACTATCCCTTCTTCGACTATCCCTTCTTCGACTATCCCTTCTTCGACTATCCCTTCTTCGACTATCTCTTCTTCGACCATCTCTTCTTCGACTATCTCTTCTTGGACTATCTCTTCTTCGACTATCTCGACAAACATAGCGTTCATAGTTTTTATCAGTCATTTCGCTGTTCTTTCTTCTTTTCATGTACTTTTCCTATTTATTATCTCATAATATAATTCTAATGCTTACTTTTACAGGCTTTAACCATTGCATGTATTTATAATTCATTCAAATTCCGAAATGAACTAATTTCGTAGGCAGAGGTTCCATTGTGTCTTAGTAATGCTATATAGCATAGCTTAGTGAAAGGAATAAATTTTCAGCGGAACAATGATTGTTGTATATGCAGGCCTCTGGCGTGCACTTGACTATGTTGTGGGAACTTGGATTAAAATGCCAGATTACCTTGGGAAGGCCATGCCTCAAAAATATACCTATAGTATGTTGAAGCCTTATCAGACTTGGGAATGCCGTAACTATATATAGCAGGGCTTATGAAAAAGCTTTCTTTTCCATGTATGAAACAGGTGGGTGCTTATATAACACCAATAGCAAATGTATAGCAACTAGATAGCAAATGTATAGCAACTAGATAGCAACTGTATAGCAACTGTATTGCCGAATGTTGATCAGTGCTACTAGAAGTCTTAGAAAGTTGAGCAACAGGAAGATGTTCAGTGGTGCGAACGTCGCAGAGTGTTTCAAAACCATGTGCTTAGTTGTTTGGAATCTTGTGTGTTTAGGCATGAGAGAAAAAAGCAGCCATGTTAAAGACATTTGAAGCAATTGATCAGCATTTGAGGTACTGAGGCATTTTGAGTATTTGAGGCAGCAAGCAATTGCTGACAAAGATGCTTGGCGAGTTTCAGATTGACATTTTGTCTACTAATTGTAAAGTGGTTGGACATATCATCTCCCACTGATAGGCAATATTGTCAACCAAAGTACACAAAAACCCAGTAGGGTAACTATACCATTAAAAATTGTGAGACTGAGCTGTCCAAAAGCAAAATGGTTAATTTAATGTCATAAAATCCTCAGCCTGCCACCCAAGGCAGTTGTGTTCAAAAACAATTCTAAGAATTAACGATCAAATGATTTTATACATTCTAATATACTAGAAATCAGTCAATTTAAAACTCTAGGATGGAGAATGAGTGCATTGTGAAATGCCACTACAAATTAGTGTAATTGTATTTGAATCTATGACAATATCATTACAGAGGAAAAAATCAAAATAATGCAAATGTTGCAAAACGCAAATAAACTAATGAACTCACATCGGACACGCACACAAACTTCACGCGAGAAAAACTTTGCATGCAATACCTGAAACGCTAAACGTTACCTGTTGGTAGGTATTTAGATTTCAGAAAAGTTAATAGATCTTGTACGACATTGAGACAGAACTATTCAGTCTAAGCACGCTTTGATACACTGAACATGACAGAGTGGAGATTGAATGACATTTGAACATAGTGCTGACAGAGAACTGACAGGACTCAAAGGTGAATCAAGGTATAATAGAAATACACCTTTCATATTTAAGAAAAGGAAAATAAAATGAATATATACATGAAATAGAGCATACATACGCATAGAGGTCTTTAGTATTCTTGTGTGCATAAGAGTCGACGTGGTCAAATTCGCCATCGTGTACAGTAATAAATTCCAGCTAAAAATAAAGCCGATATCGAATACTCATCATTTTACTAGGTTAAACCTTTTGTTGTAACGTAAGAAATAAGAAATTGAAGGAGAGAAAAATTAGACTCAACTAGTAAAATACTTTACAGCCAACTGTTACTCCCATCAAAATAGTCTCACTAGTACAAGTTTGGAAGTCATGGTTATCAGCTCAGGTAACAAGCAAGTTTGAAAAGAGTAGGTAAGTGTTAAATACAATGAAATGCCTTAGTTTACTCGCATCAACTATCTCAAGTTAAGTATGATGAGATGACAGTTTACTCACATCAACTATCTCAAGTCAAGTAAGATGAGATGACAGTTTACTCACATCAACTATCTCAAGTTAAGTAAGATGAGATATCTTAGTTTACTCACATTAACTATCTCAAGTTAAGTAAGATGAGATATCTTAGTTTACTCACATTAACTATCTCAAGTCAAGTATGATGAGATATCGTAGTTTACTCACATTAACTATCTCAAGTTAAGTAAGATGAGATATCTTAGTTTACTCACATTAACTATCTCAAGTCAAGTATGATGAGATATCTTAGTTTACTCACATTAACTATCTCAAGTTAAGTAAGATGAGATTATCTTAGTTTACTCACATTAACTATCTCAAGTCAAGTATGATAAGATATCTTAGTTTACTCACACCAACCATCTCGAGTTAAGTAAGATGAAATATCTTAGTTTACTCACATTAACCATCTCAAGTTAAGTAAGATGAGATATCTTAGTTTACTCACATTAACCATCTCAAGTTAAGTAAGATGAGATATCTTAGTTTACTCACATTAACTATCTCAAGTTAAGTAAGATGAGATATCTTAGTTTACTCACATCAACTATCTCAAGTTAAGTAAGATGAGATATCTTAGTTTACTCACATCAACTATCTCAAGTTAAGTAAGATGAGATGACAGTTTACTCACATTAACCATCTCAAGTTAAGTAAGATGAGATATTTCAGTTTACTCACATCAACTATCTCAAGTTAAGTAAGATGAGATGACAGTTTACTCACATCAACAGCTTTAATGCCAGTTCTTAAGGAAAGCTCTTCCTTTATATGCACAAGTTCATAGTCTTTAGGAACTTCTAGCATCATCTTCAACAGACACTTCAAATTACCTCCAAATATCGACGCATATAAGCCAATTCTAAGACACAAAAAGTTACCAAACTACGCCGTCAGCCTTATACGACCAAATTTAGCTTATACTGCCAAATGACATGCTAACTTAATGTCAACAACTACAACTCAAATCATGCTAAGCATGTGGTTGGTAGCTTTTTACTTACAGTTTGTTTTATACAGTAGCATTGGCTTGATTTGAAGAAAAGTGGCATATAAAATTTCATTAAAAATGCAACGAAACCAGTGTGATTAGCCTTATATCTTAGTACACTGTATGCCAATGGTCTAACGGTCTAACAGTCTAACGGTCCAACAGTCTAATGGTCCAACGGTCTAATGGTCTTATGGTCCAACGGTTCAATGGTCTAATGGTCCAACGGTCCACTGGTCTAACGGTCCACTGGTCTAATGGTCCAACGCTCTAATGGTCCAACGCTCTAATGGTCCAACGGTCTAATGGTCTAACAGTCTAATGGTCTTATGGTCTAATGGTCTAACAGTCTTATGGTCTAATGGTCTAACAGTCTAATGATCTTATGGACCACTGGTCTAATGGTCAAACGCTCTAATGGTCTAATGCTCCAATGGTCTAACAGTCTAGTGGTCTAACAGTCTAATGGTCTTATGGTCTAATGGTCTAACAGTCTAATGGTCTTATGGTCCAATGGTCTAATGGTCTAATGGTCCAATGTTTTTTGTCCGTTGTTCCTACAGTAAGAGCAGGCACACCCATGCAAAGCAAGAAGTTCTGTTACTCAATGACCGCAACAACAGTCTGTGGTTGAATGGACATACACATCACAGCTTGCCTTTCATGAACATCATATGCAATTGCATTAATAGTATGGCTAGTACATTTAAAATATTTCAACAAAGAAATGTTTGATTTTACCCATAAAAGGAAACAAATTTCTTACATCGTTCCTTTTAAACTAACAGCAGCAAAACACCAATAATGGTTACCACCATCATTAACTCTTTCTCTACCAAATAAATCTTTTGCCTGAGACAATTAAATATTTGCTTAAACCAAATATGTGACATTGGCATATATAAGTTGTCATAATATTTGATCAAACTAATTAGCATAAAATTTTACACCAGCTGATGCCATAAAAAGGTCACATAATACCATGGTTGACAAGTTAAGCATGTTCTGAGTCAGATGAGTTATTACTATTGCTATAGATTATGGAATTATGATTATTGTTAAAAATAAATACTCACTGTCTTTACTATTATTGCCCATCAGATAATCATTAGAAGTCCATTGATCTACGTTTACATAATGCATCAGATCATTGCAAAGAAAAAAAATTGTTTTTGCAAAGCAAAACTAAGGACAGTGCGAGATGCAAACACATTTTTCATTGGCTCAACTCAAACTGGTGATTGTTTCCTCTCAATTAAGCGGAGAAACGATAGGTTAATTATACAACTACAGTACTCATTGATCAAAAACGTTTTGTATAAAACCTACAAAACCTGCCCCGTTTGCGTAACATTTCGCTTTGATAGGTATGTACGGTGCGTTACAATCTGTAGGGTCAGAAATCTTATAAATTCCCTGATTTCAGGGCTGTTTTTTAGGGTTGGCTTACATGCGAGATAGGCTTATATGCAAGGACATAATACGGTAATAGGCTAGACTTGAGATAAGTGTTGAGAAAGGTATTGCTAACTTGGTAAAACAGAAAAGATAAGGGCAGAACCTGGTTGAGTAGATGATGATAGCCTATTGCAGACAAGTGTAAAAATTGCAAAACCCATCATAATAATTGTACTACCTCTACAGCTGAAAGATGAGTAATCACATTTAAATGCGTTTTTACATGTAATCAAATGATAAGATTAAAAAGAACCTCAAAAGTATTCAATACTTTCACATGACCAATTGGATTATATAAAGAAAAAGTTAAATAATTCTGTTACTGACCGACTAACAGACATGTGTCGGACATGACTGGTGTTTTCTAGGACACAGTAGCTACACACCACGACGGACATGTGTCTAACATGTCTAGTGTTCTCTAGGATACGGTAACTATATACCACTACAGACATGTGTCTAACATGTCCGGTGTTCCCTAGGATACAGCAGCTATATACCACTACAGACATGTGTCTGACATGTCTGGCGTTCTCTAGGATACAGTAGCTACACACCACGACGGACATGTGTCTAACATGTCTAGTGTTCTCTAGGATACGGTAACTATATACCACTACAGACATGTGTCTAACATGTCTGGTGTTCCCTAGGATACAGCAGCTATATACCACTACAGACATGTGTCTGACATGACTGGTGTTCTCTAGGATACAGCAGCTATATACCACTACAGACATGTGTCTGACATGACTGGTGTTCTCTAGGATGCAGCAGCTATGCACCACGACAGACATGTGTCTAACATGTCTGGTGTTCTCTAGAATACAGTAACTATATACCACTACAGACATGTGTCTAACATGTCTGGTGTTCCCTAGGATACAGCAGCTATATACCACAACAGACATGTGTCTGACATGTCTGGCGTTCTCTAGGATACAGTAGCTTTATACCATTACAGATATGTGTCTGACATGACTGATGTTCCCAAAGATACAGCAGCTATATTATTACTACTACAGACATGTGTCTGACATGACTGTTGTTCTCTGGAATGGCACCAACTATACACCATAGCACACACATGGGATTTGTTCCCTAGACAGCATTAATTGTAATCCAGACTGTAGCAGACATGCGGTACGTGAAAAACGGCACCATATCTTATTGCTAAGAATAACCTATGGCCGACAAACCTGTACAGGAAGTCTCCGAGAAACTTCTGACCTTTTGGGGAAGAAGGTAAGAGAGATATAAGATTTAGGCTGTGGAATGGGAACTGAAATGAACTTGGTAGGATCGTCAAAGGTCACGCTGACTTCTTTACATGTGAGGCAAACCAATTCAGAACGAATCTTTATTTGAAATTGATCAGCAATCAAAGATGTGGACCTGTGTAAACTGGCCTCCGCTGCCTTCTGCAAGGTCAAGGTGAAACATGATCAATCTTAATAATGATAGCAATTGTGAATTTCTAAAAATTACTACGGTTGACAGATCGTCAATTATTTTCCTTGAATAATAGTAGCAAGCAAGGAAATTACATAAAATTGCTTGAAATATTGGTGATATAGAGACCTGTCTTTGTTGTAAAAATCTGAGAAGACAAACAAACAATTGTTAGCTATATAAAAGACATGGCCAGTATCTCACTCGACATCCAATTATATTTGACAGATACAATGGGCAGGTTATGAAAGGAGTTGACACACCTTATCTGTCAAATAACCATTTGGTGTGTGGTAGGATGGCTTTGTCTGTAGATCTTCATGGAGCATGTTTAGCAAGTAGCTAAGAAACTCCTGGGCATCGTGCTGGCGATTGCTAATGAATTGGGTTGCTTTTTCAGAGACGATGTCCTGTAAGATATGTAGACAAAAAATGCATGTGAAGACTAGTTTCATACTGTAACCAGGTAATAAAGATTACACATGGCTAGTACTACAATATCACTCAGTATCATATGAAGTATAATATTCATATATTCACTGTTGCTAGCCGTTCCTCCTGTGGTAGGAGAATAAACCAGAACATGGTGCATTGACAAATCTTGTCTACAAACGTTTTTGGTTTCCTAAAATTTTCTTGATAAGGATAAGTGACTATACCTTTAACTAATACTGTTACTTCAACTGACACCGTTCCTTCATGAATATACCTTTATCTGATACTGTTACTTCCTAATATATCTTTAACTAATACTGTTACTTCATGAATATACACGTACCTTTAACTGATACTGTTACTTCATGAATATATCTTTAACTGATACTGTTACTTCATGAATATATCTTTAACGAATACTGTTACTTCATGAATATATCTTTAACTAATACTGTTACTTCATAAATATACCTTTAACTAATACTGTTACTTCATGAATATACCTTTCACTAATACTGTTACTTCATGAAAATACCTTTAACTAATACTGTTACTTCATGAAAATACCTTTAACTAATACAGTAACTTCATGAATATACCTTTCACTAATACTGTTACTTCATGAATATACCTTTCACTAATACTGTTACTTCATGAATATACCTTCAACTGATACTGTTACTTCATGAATATATCTTTAACTAATACTGTAACTTCATGAATATACCTTTCACTAATACTGTTACTTCATGAATATACCTTTCACTAATACTGTTACTTCATGAATATACCTTCAACTGATAACTGTTACTTCATGAATATATCTTTAACTGAGACTGTTACTTCGTGAATATACCTTTAACTGATATTGTTACTTCATGAATATATCTTTAACTAATACTGGTACTTCATGGATATACCTTCAACGAGTACTGTCACTTCATGAATATATTTTTAACTGACACCGTTCCTTCATGAATATACTAGAGTTGCCCAGATTTCAATATCGGTATCGGTGCCGATATGGGTGTTAAGTATCTGAATCGGCATCGGCCGATCTTTTTTTTTAAATCGCAAACTTCAGATACTTTTTGCAGATTAACTATTTAGCAGAAAACCGTATTTTAGCCTGTTACACTAATAAAAAATCATCAGCTGCAAGTTCCTGACTTTTACCTAATGAA